>NC_082402.1:18862825-19162825 GCF_031168955.1 Gadus macrocephalus
GCAAGAATTGTTATGAATGATTGATTTCTTAAGCGGTTATTAAAAGAATTGAAGTATTTGAGTTTTTTCCACCGCGGTGCTGTGGCTTAGTTGGTTAAAGTGCCTGTCTAGTAAACAGGAGATCCTGGGTTCAAATCCCAGCAGTTTGGGCTACACAAGAAATGTGGACAATTTTGAAACATTGATTTTGCTGAATATGCCCGGTTAGCTCAGTCGGTAGAGCATGAGACTCTTAATCTCAGGGTCGTGGGTTCGAGCCCCACATTGGGCTAAAATCACTTTGGTAATCTGTGAAGATGTTTGCGAGCTATTTGTAAACATAGTCTGGCAAAGGAAAGCCATACTCTTAAGGAGAACATGTGATACATAAATGTAGATTTTATTGTCTTGGACAGTTAATATTGAAAAATGGCAGGGCATTGTAGATTATAAAACCCGGTTAACTCAGTCTTCAGAGCATCTCAGGGTCGTCCACTCGTCATAGCAATGTGTCAGATTTCTTTTACCTCTTGCCATTACATAAATGTGTTTTCAACGTAATTTCAAGCCTATTGGAGACAGGCAAGAATGGTTATGGATTGCTAGTTTCAATTCACCCTGGCAGGGAATAGGGTTAAGTTTTCAACCAGCTATAATAACATCTCAATTGTTCTTCACAGACTATGATATTTGCTCTGCGAAAGAAAAACTGGCGGCTGCCAAAGATTGTCATAGGTTTTTATGGTTTGGGCTACACAAGACATGACGAAATCTTGAAACATTGAATTTGCTCTAAATGCCCGGTTAGCTCAGTCGGTAGAGCATGAGACTCTTAATCTCAGGGTCGTGGGTTCGAGCCCCACATTGGGCTAAAATCACTTTGGTAATCTGTGAAGATGTTTGCGAGCTATTTGTAAACATAGTCTGGCAAAGGAAAGCCATACTCTTAAGGAGAACATGTGATACATAAATGTAGATTTTATTGTCTTGGACAGTTAATATTGAAAAATGGCAGGGCATTGTAGATTATAAAACCCGGTTAACTCAGTCTTCAGAGCATCTCAGGGTCGTCCACTCGTCATAGCAATGTGTCTTTCACTCATGGTTGTCCAGGAACAAGCATAAAGCAAAGTACCCAGGGGCTTACACAGATTTCTTTTACCTCTTGCCATTACATAAATGTGTTTTCAACGTAATTTCAAGCCTATTGGAGACAGGCAAGAATGGTTATGGATTGCTAGTTTCAATTCACCCTGGCAGGGAATAGGGTTAAGTTTTCAACCAGCTATAATAACATCTCAATTGTTCTTCACAGACTATGATATTTGCTCTGCGAAAGAAAAACTGGCGGCTGCCAAAGATTGTCATAGGTTTTTATGGTTTGGGCTACACAAGACATGACGAAATCTTGAAACATTGAATTTGCTCTAAATGCCCGGTTAGCTCAGTCGGTAGAGCATGAGACTCTTAATCTCAGGGTCGTGGGTTCGAGCCCCACATTGGGCTAAAAACACTTTGGTAATCTGTGAAGATGATTGTAGACATAGATTGGAAACATAGTCTCTGGCAAAGGAGAGCCAAACTCATAAGGAGAACATGTGATACATAAATGTTGATTTTATTGTCTTGGCCAGTTAATATTGAAAAATGGCAGGGCATTGTAGATTATAAAACCCGGTAAACTCAGTCTTCAGAGCATCTCAGGGTCGTCCACTAGTCATAGCAATCTGTCTTTCACTCATGGTTGTCCAGGAACAAGCATAAAGCAAAGTACCCAGGGGCTTACACAGATTTCTTTTACCTCTTGCCATTACATAAATGTGTTTTAGACATAATTTCAAGCCTGTTGGAGACAGGCAAGAATTGTTATGAATGATTGATTTCTTAAGCGGTTATTAAAAGAATTGAAGTATTTGAGTTTTTTCCACCGCGGTGCTGTGGCTTAGTTGGTTAAAGTGCCTGTCTAGTAAACAGGAGATCCTGGGTTCAAATCCCAGCAGTACCTGTAATTCCGGTTCTTGTATTAACTAGTTTTTGCAAGTGGTTGTAAACTTGAAAGTATCTACCATCGAATTTCCTTCAATGTGAACAATATGTCAACTAGTCACAGCAATCTGTCTTTCATTCTTGGGAGGGCAGGGAAAAGCATAATGCAAAGTAGCCACTGTCTTGCAGAGCTTTCTTTCACCTCTTGCCATTGTATGAATGTGTTTTAGACATAATTTCAAGCCTGTTGGAGACAGGCAAGAATTGCAATGGATTGCAAGTTCAGAGTCATCCTGGTGGGGTATTTGGTTAACTTTTCAACCAACAATTATAACATCTCAGTTGTACTTCACAGACTTTGATATTTGCTCTGCAAAATAAAAACTGGCGGCTGCCAAAGATTGTCATAGGTTTTTATGGTTTGGGCTACACAAGAAATGTGGACAATTTTGAAACATTGATTTTGCTGAATATGCCCGGTTAGCTCAGTCGGTAGAGCATGAGACTCTTAATCTCAGGGTCGTGGGTTCGAGCCCCACATTGGGCTAAAATCACTTTGGTAATCTGTGAAGATGTTTGCGAGCTATTTGTAAACATAGTCTGGCAAAGGAAAGCCATACTCTTAAGGAGAACATGTGATACATAAATGTAGATTTTATTGTCTTGGACAGTTAATATTGAAAAATGGCAGGGCATTGTAGATTATAAAACCCGGTTAACTCAGTCTTCAGAGCATCTCAGGGTCGTCCACTCGTCATAGCAATGTGTCTTTCACTCATGGTTGTCCAGGAACAAGCATAAAGCAAAGTACCCAGGGGCTTACACAGATTTCTTTTACCTCTTGCCATTACATAAATGTGTTTTCAACGTAATTTCAAGCCTATTGGAGACAGGCAAGAATGGTTATGGATTGCTAGTTTCAATTCACCCTGGCAGGGAATAGGGTTAAGTTTTCAACCAGCTATAATAACATCTCAATTGTTCTTCACAGACTATGATATTTGCTCTGCGAAAGAAAAACTGGCGGCTGCCAAAGATTGTCATAGGTTTTTATGGTTTGGGCTACACAAGACATGACGAAATCTTGAAACATTGAATTTGCTCTAAATGCCCGGTTAGCTCAGTCGGTAGAGCATGAGACTCTTAATCTCAGGGTCGTGGGTTCGAGCCCCACATTGGGCTAAAAACACTTTGGTAATCTGTGAAGATGATTGTAGACATAGATTGGAAACATAGTCTCTGGCAAAGGAGAGCCAAACTCATAAGGAGAACATGTGATACATAAATGTTGATTTTATTGTCTTGGCCAGTTAATATTGAAAAATGGCAGGGCATTGTAGATTATAAAACCCGGTAAACTCAGTCTTCAGAGCATCTCAGGGTCGTCCACTAGTCATAGCAATCTGTCTTTCACTCATGGTTGTCCAGGAACAAGCATAAAGCAAAGTACCCAGGGGCTTACACAGATTTATTTTACCTCTTGCCATTACATAAATGTGTTTTAGACATAATTTCAAGCCTGTTGGAGACAGGCAAGAATTGTTATGAATGATTGATTTCTTAAGCGGTTATTAAAAGAATTGAAGTATTTGAGTTTTTTCCACCGCGGTGCTGTGGCTTAGTTGGTTAAAGTGCCTGTCTAGTAAACAGGAGATCCTGGGTTCAAATCCCAGCAGTACCTGTAATTCCGGTTCTTGTATTAACTAGTTTTTGCAAGTGGTTGTAAACTTGAAAGTATCTACCATCGAATTTCCTTCAATGTGAACAATATGTCAACTAGTCACAGCAATCTGTCTTTCATTCTTGGGAGGGCAGGGAAAAGCATAATGCAAAGTAGCCACTGTCTTGCAGAGCTTTCTTTCACCTCTTGCCATTGTATGAATGTGTTTTAGACATAATTTCAAGCCTGTTGGAGACAGGCAAGAATTGCAATGGATTGCAAGTTCAGAGTCATCCTGGTGGGGTATTTGGTTAAGTTTTCAACCAGCTATAATAACATCTCAATTGTTCTTCACAGACTATGATATTTGCTCTGCGAAAGAAAAACTGGCGGCTGCCAAAGATTGTCATAGGTTTTTATGGTTTGGGCTACACAAGACATGACGAAATCTTGAAACATTGAATTTGCTGAAAATGCCCGGTTAGCTCAGTCGGTAGAGCATGAGACTCTTAATCTCAGGGTCGTGGGTTCGAGCCCCAACGCGGTGCTGTGGCTTAGTTGGTTAAAGTGCCTGTCTAGTAAACAGGAGATCCTGGGTTCAAATCCCAGCAGTACCTGTAATTCCGGTTCTTGCATTAACTAGTTTTTGCTAGTGGTTGTAAACTTGAAAGTATCTACCATCGAATTTCCTTCAATGTGAACAATATGTCAACTAGTCACAGCAATCTGTCTTTCATTCTTGGGAGGGCAGGGAAAAGCATAATGCAAAGTAGCCACTGTCTTGCAGAGCTTTCTTTCACCTCTTGCCATTGTATGAATGTGTTTTAGACATAATTTCAAGCCTGTTGGAGACAGGCAAGAATTGCAATGGATTGCAAGTTCAGAGTCATCCTGGTGGGGTATTTGGTTAACTTTTCAACCAACAATTATAACATCTCAGTTGTACTTCACAGACTTTGATATTTGCTCTGCAAAATAAAAACTGGCGGCTGCCAAAGATTGTCATAGGTTTTTATGGTTTGGGCTACACAAGAAATGTGGACAATTTTGAAGCATTGATTTTGCTGAATATGCCCGGTTAGCTCAGTCGGTAGAGCATGTGACTCTTAATCTCAGGGTCGTGGGTTCGAGCCCCACATTGGGCTAAAATCACTTTGGTAATCTGTGAAGATGTTTGCGAGCTATTTGTAAACATAGTCTCTGGCAAAGGAAAGCCATACTCTTAAGGAGAACATGTGATACATAAATGTAGATTTTATTGTCTTGGCCAGTTAATGTTGAAAAATGGCAGGGCATTGTAGATTATAAAACCCGGTTAACTCAGTCTTCAGAGCATCTCAGGGTCGTCCACTCGTCATAGCAATGTGTCTTTCACTCATGGTTGTCCAGGAACAAGCATAAAGCAAAGTACCCAGGGGCTTACACAGATTTCTTTTACCTCTTGCCATTACATAAATGTGTTTTCGACGTAATTTCAAGCCTGTTGGAGACAGGCAAGAATGGTTATGTATTGCTAGTTTCAATTCACCCTGGCAGGGAATAGGGTTAAGTTTTCAACCAGCTATAATAACATCTCAATTGTTCTTCACAGACTATGATATTTGCTCTGCGAAAGAAAAACTGGCGGCTGCCAAAGATTGTCATAGGTTTTTATGGTTTGGGCTACACAAGACATGACGAAATCTTGAAACATTGTATTTGCTGAAAATGCCCGGTTAGCTCAGTCGGTAGAGCATGAGACTCTTAATCTCAGGGTCGTGGGTTCGAGCCCCACATTGGGCTAAAAACACTTTGGTAATCTGTGAAGATGATTGTATCCATAGATTGGAAACATAGTCTCTGACAAAGGAGAGCCAAACTCTTAAGGAGAACATGTGATACATAAATATTGATCTTATTGTCTTGGCCAGTTAATATTGAAAAATGGCAGGGCATTGTAGATTATAAAACCCGGTAAACTCAGTCTTCAGAGCATCTCAAGGTCGTCCACTAGTCATAGCAATCTGTCTTTCACTCATGGTTGTCCAGGAACAAGCATAAAGCAAAGTACCCAGGGGCTTACACAGATTTCTTTTACCTCTTGCCATTACATAAATGTGTTTTAGACATAATTTCAAGCCTGTTGGAGACAGGCAAGAATTGTTATGAATGATTGATTTCTTAAGCGGTTATTAAAAGAATTGAAGTATTTGAGATTTTTCCACCGCGGTGCTGTGGCTTAGTTGGTTAAAGTGCCTGTCTAGTAAACAGGAGATCCTGGGTTCAAATCCCAGCAGTACCTGTAATTCCGGTTCTTGCATTAACTAGTTTTTGCTAGTGGTTGTAAACTTGAAAGTATCTACCATCGAATTTCCTTCAATGTGAACAATATGTCAACTAGTCACAGCAATCTGTCTTTCATTCTTGGGAGGGCAGGGAAAAGCATAATGCAAAGTAGCCACTGTCTTGCAGAGCTTTCTTTCACCTCTTGCCATTGTATGAATGTGTTTTAGACATAATTTCAAGCCTGTTGGAGACAGGCAAGAATTGCAATGGATTGCAAGTTCAGAGTCATCCTGGTGGGGTATTTGGTTAACTTTTCAACCAACAATTATAACATCTCAGTTGTACTTCACAGACTTTGATATTTGCTCTGCAAAATAAAAACTGGCGGCTGCCAAAGATTGTCATAGGTTTTTATGGTTTGGGCTACACAAGAAATGTGGACAATTTTGAAACATTGATTTTGCTGAATATGCCCGGTTAGCTCAGTCGGTAGAGCATGAGACTCTTAATCTCAGGGTCGTGGGTTCGAGCCCCACATTGGGCTAAAATCACTTTGGTAATCTGTGAAGATGTTTGCGAGCTATTTGTAAACATAGTCTCTGGCAAAGGAAAGCCATACTCTTAAGGAGAACATGTGATACATAAATGTAGATTTTATTGTCTTGGCCAGTTAATATTGAAAAATGGCAGGGCATTGTAGATTATAAAACCCGGTTAACTCAGTCTTCAGAGCATCTCAGGGTCGTCCACTCGTCATAGCAATGTGTCTTTCACTCATGGTTGTCCAGGAACAAGCATAAAGCAAAGTACCCAGGGGCTTACACAGATTTCTTTTACCTCTTGCCATTACATAAATGTGTTTTCGACGTAATTTCAAGCCTGTTGGAGACAGGCAAGAATGGTTATGTATTGCTAGTTTCAATTCACCCTGGCAGGGAATAGGGTTAAGTTTTCAACCAGCTATAATAACATCTCAATTGTTCTTCACAGACTATGATATTTGCTCTGCGAAAGAAAAACTGGCGGCTGCCAAAGATTGTCATAGGTTTTTATGGTTTGGGCTACACAAGACATGACGAAATCTTGAAACATTGTATTTGCTGAAAATGCCCGGTTAGCTCAGTCGGTAGAGCATGAGACTCTTAATCTCAGGGTCGTGGGTTCGAGCCCCACATTGGGCTAAAAACACTTTGGTAATCTGTGAAGATGATTGTATCCATAGATTGGAAACATAGTCTCTGACAAAGGAGAGCCAAACTCTTAAGGAGAACATGTGATACATAAATATTGATCTTATTGTCTTGGCCAGTTAATATTGAAAAATGGCAGGGCATTGTAGATTATAAAACCCGGTAAACTCAGTCTTCAGAGCATCTCAAGGTCGTCCACTAGTCATAGCAATCTGTCTTTCACTCATGGTTGTCCAGGAACAAGCATAAAGCAAAGTACCCAGGGGCTTACACAGATTTCTTTTACCTCTTGCCATTACATAAATGTGTTTTAGACATAATTTCAAGCCTGTTGGAGACAGGCAAGAATTGTTATGAATGATTGATTTCTTAAGCGGTTATTAAAAGAATTGAAGTATTTGAGTTTTTTCCACCGCGGTGCTGTGGCTTAGTTGGTTAAAGTGCCTGTCTAGTAAACAGGAGATCCTGGGTTCAAATCCCAGCAGTACCTGTAATTCCGGTTCTTGCATTAACTAGTTTTTGCTAGTGGTTGTAAACTTGAAAGTATCTACCATCGAATTTCCTTCAATGTGAACAATATGTCAACTAGTCACAGCAATCTGTCTTTCATTCTTGGGAGGGCAGGGAAAAGCATAATGCAAAGTAGCCACTGTCTTGCAGAGCTTTCTTTCACCTCTTGCCATTGTATGAATGTGTTTTAGACATAATTTCAAGCCTGTTGGAGACAGGCAAGAATTGCAATGGATTGCAAGTTCAGAGTCATCCTGGTGGGGTATTTGGTTAACTTTTCAACCAACAATTATAACATCTCAGTTGTACTTCACAGACTTTGATATTTGCTCTGCAAAATAAAAACTGGCGGCTGCCAAAGATTGTCATAGGTTTTTATGGTTTGGGCTACACAAGAAATGTGGACAATTTTGAAACATTGATTTTGCTGAATATGCCCGGTTAGCTCAGTCGGTAGAGCATGAGACTCTTAATCTCAGGGTCGTGGGTTCGAGCCCCACATTGGGCTAAAATCACTTTGGTAATCTGTGAAGATGTTTGCGAGCTATATGTAAACATAGTCTGGCAAAGGAAAGCCATACTCTTAAGGAGAACATGTGATACATAAATGTAGATTTTATTGTCTTGGCCAGTTAATATTGAAAAATGGCAGGGCATTGTAGATTATAAAACCTGGTTAACTCAGTCTTCAGAGCATCTCAGGGTCGTCCACTCGTCATAGCAATGTGTCTTTCACTCATGGTTGTCCAGGAACAAGCATAAAGCAAAGTACCCAGGGGCTTACACAGATTTCTTTTACCTCTTGCCATTACATAAATGTGTTTTCAACGTAATTTCAAGCCTATTGGAGACAGGCAAGAATGGTTATGGATTGCTAGTTTCAATTCACCCTGGCAGGGAATAGGGTTAAGTTTTCAACCAGCTATAATAACATCTCAATTGTTCTTCACAGACTATGATATTTGCTCTGCGAAAGAAAAACTGGCGGCTGCCAAAGATTGTCATAGGTTTTTATGGTTTGGGCTACACAAGACATGACGAAATCTTGAAACATTGTATTTGCTGAAAATGCCCGGTTAGCTCAGTCGGTAGAGCATGAGACTCTTAATCTCAGGGTCGTGGGTTCGAGCCCCACATTGGGCTAAAATCACTTTGGTAATCTGTGAAGATGTTTGCGAGCTATTTGTAAACATAGTCTCTGGCAAAGGAAAGCCATACTCTTAAGGAGAACATGTGATACATAAATGTAGATTTTATTGTCTTGGCCAGTTAATATTGAAAAATGGCAGGGCATTGTAGATTATAAAAACAGGTTAACTCAGTCTTCAGAGCATCTCAGGGTCGTCCACTCGTCATAGCAATGTGTCTTTCACTCATGGTTGTCCAGGAACAAGCATAAAGCAAAGTACCCAGGGGCTTACACAGATTTCTTTTACCTCTTGCCATTACATAAATGTGTTTTCGACGTAATTTCAAGCCTGTTGGAGACAGGCAAGAATGGTTATGTATTGCTAGTTTCAATTCACCCTGGCAGGGAATAGGGTTAAGTTTTCAACCAGCTATAATAACATCTCAATTGTTCTTCACAGACTATGATATTTGCTCTGCGAAAGAAAAACTGGCGGCTGCCAAAGATTGTCATAGGTTTTTATGGTTTGGGCTACACAAGACATGACGAAATCTTGAAACATTGTATTTGCTAAAAATGCCCGGTTAGCTCAGTCGGTAGAGCATGAGACTCTTAATCTCAGGGTCGTGGGTTCGAGCCCCACATTGGGCTAAAAACACTTTGGTAATCTGTGAAGATGATTGTATCCATAGATTGGAAACATAGTCTCTGACAAAGGAGAGCCAAACTCTTAAGGAGAACATGTGATACATAAATATTGATCTTATTGTCTTGGCCAGTTAATATTGAAAAATGGCAGGGCATTGTAGATTATAAAACCCGGTAAACTCAGTCTTCAGAGCATCTCAAGGTCGTCCACTAGTCATAGCAATCTGTCTTTCACTCATGGTTGTCCAGGAACAAGCATAAAGCAAAGTACCCAGGGGCTTACACAGATTTCTTTTACCTCTTGCCATTACATAAATGTGTTTTAGACATAATTTCAAGCCTGTTGGAGACAGGCAAGAATTGTTATGAATGATTGATTTCTTAAGCGGTTATTAAAATAATTGAAGTATTTGAGTTTTTTCCACCGCGGTGCTGTGGCTTAGTTGGTTAAAGTGCCTGTCTAGTAAACAGGAGATCCTGGGTTCAAATCCCAGCAGTACCTGTAATTCCGGTTCTTGCATTAACTAGTTTTTGCTAGTGGTTGTAAACTTGAAAGTATCTACCATCGAATTTCCTTCAATGTGAACAATATGTCAACTAGTCACAGCAATCTGTCTTTCATTCTTGGGAGGGCAGGGAAAAGCATAATGCAAAGTAGCCACTGTCTTGCAGAGCTTTCTTTCACCTCTTGCCATTGTATGAATGTGTTTTAGACATAATTTCAAGCCTGTTGGAGACAGGCAAGAATTGCAATGGATTGCAAGTTCAGAGTCATCCTGGTGGGGTATTTGGTTAACTTTTCAACCAACAATTATAACATCTCAGTTGTACTTCACAGACTTTGATATTTGCTCTGCAAAATAAAAACTGGCGGCTGCCAAAGATTGTCATAGGTTTTTATGGTTTGGGCTACACAAGAAATGTGGACAATTTTGAAACATTGATTTTGCTGAATATGCCCGGTTAGCTCAGTCGGTAGAGCATGAGACTCTTAATCTCAGGGTCGTGGGTTCGAGCCCCACATTGGGCTAAAATCACTTTGGTAATCTGTGAAGATGTTTGCGAGCTATATGTAAACATAGTCTGGCAAAGGAAAGCCATACTCTTAAGGAGAACATGTGATACATAAATGTAGATTTTATTGTCTTGGCCAGTTAATATTGAAAAATGGCAGGGCATTGTAGATTATAAAACCTGGTTAACTCAGTCTTCAGAGCATCTCAGGGTCGTCCACTCGTCATAGCAATGTGTCTTTCACTCATGGTTGTCCAGGAACAAGCATAAAGCAAAGTACCCAGGGGCTTACACAGATTTCTTTTACCTCTTGCCATTACATAAATGTGTTTTCAACGTAATTTCAAGCCTATTGGAGACAGGCAAGAATGGTTATGGATTGCTAGTTTCAATTCACCCTGGCAGGGAATAGGGTTAAGTTTTCAACCAGCTATAATAACATCTCAATTGTTCTTCACAGACTATGATATTTGCTCTGCGAAAGAAAAACTGGCGGCTGCCAAAGATTGTCATAGGTTTTTATGGTTTGGGCTACACAAGACATGACGAAATCTTGAAACATTGTATTTGCTGAAAATGCCCGGTTAGCTCAGTCGGTAGAGCATGAGACTCTTAATCTCAGGGTCGTGGGTTCGAGCCCCACATTGGGCTAAAATCACTTTGGTAATCTGTGAAGATGTTTGCGAGCTATTTGTAAACATAGTCTCTGGCAAAGGAAAGCCATACTCTTTAGGAGAACATGTGATACATAAATGTAGATTTTATTGTCTTGGCCAGTTAATATTGAAAAATGGCAGGGCATTGTAGATTATAAAACCCGGTTAACTCAGTCTTCAGAGCATCTCAGGGTCGTCCACTCGTCATAGCAATGTGTCTTTCACTCATGGTTGTCCAGGAACAAGCATAAAGCAAAGTACCCAGGGGCTTACACAGATTTCTTTTACCTCTTGCCATTACATAAATGTGTTTTCGACGTAATTTCAAGCCTGTTGGAGACAGGCAAGAATGGTTATGTATTGCTAGTTTCAATTCACCCTGGCAGGGAATAGGGTTAAGTTTTCAACCAGCTATAATAACATCTCAATTGTTCTTCACAGACTATGATATTTGCTCTGCGAAAGAAAAACTGGCGGCTGCCAAAGATTGTCATAGGTTTTTATGGTTTGGGCTACACAAGACATGAAGAAATCTTGAAACATTGTATTTGCTGAAAATGCCCGGTTAGCTCAGTCGGTAGAGCATGAGACTCTTAATCTCAGGGTCGTGGGTTCGAGCCCCACATTGGGCTAAAAACACTTTGGTAATCTGTGAAGATGATTGTATCCATAGATTGGAAACATAGTCTCTGACAAAGGAGAGCCAAACTCTTAAGGAGAACATGTGATACATAAATATTGATCTTATTGTCTTGGCCAGTTAATATTGAAAAATGGCAGGGCATTGTAGATTATAAAACCCGGTAAACTCAGTCTTCAGAGCATCTCAAGGTCGTCCACTAGTCATAGCAATCTGTCTTTCACTCATGGTTGTCCAGGAACAAGCATAAAGCAAAGTACCCAGGGGCTTACACAGATTTCTTTTACCTCTTGCCATTACATAAATGTGTTTTAGACATAATTTCAAGCCTGTTGGAGACAGGCAAGAATTGTTATGAATGATTGATTTCTTAAGCGGTTATTAAAAGAATTGAAGTATTTGAGTTTTTTCCACCGCGGTGCTGTGGCTTAGTTGGTTAAAGTGCCTGTCTAGTAAACAGGAGATCCTGGGTTCAAATCCCAGCAGTACCTGTAATTCCGGTTCTTGCATTAACTAGTTTTTGCTAGTGGTTGTAAACTTGAAAGTATCTACCATCGAATTTCCTTCAATGTGAACAATATGTCAACTAGTCACAGCAATCTGTCTTTCATTCTTGGGAGGGCAGGGAAAAGCATAATGCAAAGTAGCCACTGTCTTGCAGAGCTTTCTTTCACCTCTTGCCATTGTATGAATGTGTTTTAGACATAATTTCAAGCCTGTTGGAGACAGGCAAGAATTGCAATGGATTGCAAGTTCAGAGTCATCCTGGTGGGGTATTTGGTTAACTTTTCAACCAACAATTATAACATCTCAGTTGTACTTCACAGACTTTGATATTTGCTCTGCAAAATAAAAACTGGCGGCTGCCAAAGATTGTCATAGGTTTTTATGGTTTGGGCTACACAAGAAATGTGGACAATTTTGAAACATTGATTTTGCTGAATGTGCCCGGTTAGCTCAGTCGGTAGAGCATGAGACTCTTAATCTCAGGGTCGTGGGTTCGAGCCCCACATTGGGCTAAAATCACTTTGGTAATCTGTGAAGATGTTTGCGAGCTATATGTAAACATAGTCTGGCAAAGGAAAGCCATACTCTTAAGGAGAACATGTGATACATAAATGTAGATTTTATTGTCTTGGCCAGTTAATATTGAAAAATGGCAGGGCATTGTAGATTATAAAACCTGGTTAACTCAGTCTTCAGAGCATCTCAGGGTCGTCCACTCGTCATAGCAATGTGTCTTTCACTCATGGTTGTCCAGGAACAAGCATAAAGCAAAGTACCCAGGGGCTTACACAGATTTCTTTTACCTCTTGCCATTACATAAATGTGTTTTCAACGTAATTTCAAGCCTATTGGAGACAGGCAAGAATGGTTATGGATTGCTAGTTTCAATTCACCCTGGCAGGGAATAGGGTTAAGTTTTCAACCAGCTATAATAACATCTCAATTGTTCTTCACAGACTATGATATTTGCTCTGCGAAAGAAAAACTGGCGGCTGCCAAAGATTGTCATAGGTTTTTATGGTTTGGGCTACACAAGACATGACGAAATCTTGAAACATTGTATTTGCTGAAAATGCCCGGTTAGCTCAGTCGGTAGAGCATGAGACTCTTAATCTCAGGGTCGTGGGTTCGAGCCCCACATTGGGCTAAAAACACTTTGGTAATCTGTGAAGATGATTGTATCCATAGATTGGAAACATAGTCTCTGACAAAGGAGAGCCAAACTCTTAAGGAGAACATGTGATACATAAATATTGATCTTATTGTCTTGGCCAGTTAATATTGAAAAATGGCAGGGCATTGTAGATTATAAAACCCGGTAAACTCAGTCTTCAGAGCATCTCAGGGTCGTCCACTAGTCATAGCAATCTGTCTTTCACTCATGGTTGTCCAGGAACAAGCATAAAGCAAAGTACCCAGGGGCTTACACAGATTTCTTTTACCTCTTGCCATTACATAAATGTGTTTTAGACATAATTTCAAGCCTGTTGGAGACAGGCAAGAATTGTTATGAATGATTGATTTCTTAAGCGGTTATTAAAAGAATTGAAGTATTTGAGTTTTTTCCACAGCGGTGCTGTGGCTTAGTTGGTTAAAGTGCCTGTCTAGTAAACAGGAGATCCTGGGTTCAAATCCCAGCAGTACCTGTAATTCCGGTTCTTGTATTAACTAGTTTTTGCAAGTGGTTGTAAACTTGAAAGTATCTACCATCGAATTTCCTTCAATGTGAACAATATGTCAACTAGTCACAGCAATCTGTCTTTCATTCTTGGGAGGGCAGGGAAAAGCATAATGCAAAGTAGCCACTGTCTTGCAGAGCTTTCTTTCACCTCTTGCCATTGTATGAATGTGTTTTAGACATAATTTCAAGCCTGTTGGAGACAGGCAAGAATTGCAATGGATTGCAAGTTCAGAGTCATCCTGGTGGGGTATTTGGTTAACTTTTCAACCAACAATTATAACATCTCAGTTGTACTTCACAGACTTTGATATTTGCTCTGCAAAATAAAAACTGGCGGCTGCCAAAGATTGTCATAGGTTTTTATGGTTTGGGCTACACAAGAAATGTGGACAATTTTGAAACATTGATTTTGCTGAATATGCCCGGTTAGCTCAGTCGGTAGAGCATGAGACTCTTAATCTCAGGGTCGTGGGTTCGAGCCCCACATTGGGCTAAAATCACTTTGGTAATCTGTGAAGATGTTTGCGAGCTATTTGTAAACATAGTCTGGCAAAGGAAAGCCATACTCTTAAGGAGAACATGTGATACATAAATGTAGATTTTATTGTCTTGGACAGTTAATATTGAAAAATGGCAGGGCATTGTAGATTATAAAACCCGGTTAACTCAGTCTTCAGAGCATCTCAGGGTCGTCCACTCGTCATAGCAATGTGTCTTTCACTCATGGTTGTCCAGGAACAAGCATAAAGCAAAGTACCCAGGGGCTTACACAGATTTCTTTTACCTCTTGCCATTACATAAATGTGTTTTCAACGTAATTTCAAGCCTATTGGAGACAGGCAAGAATGGTTATGGATTGCTAGTTTCAATTCACCCTGGCAGGGAATAGGGTTAAGTTTTCAACCAGCTATAATAACATCTCAATTGTTCTTCACAGACTATGATATTTGCTCTGCGAAAGAAAAACTGGCGGCTGCCAAAGATTGTCATAGGTTTTTATGGTTTGGGCTACACAAGACATGACGAAATCTTGAAACATTGAATTTGCTCTAAATGCCCGGTTAGCTCAGTCGGTAGAGCATGAGACTCTTAATCTCAGGGTCGTGGGTTCGAGCCCCACATTGGGCTAAAAACACTTTGGTAATCTGTGAAGATGATTGTAGACACAGATTGGAAACATAGTCTCTGGCAAAGGAGAGCCAAACTCATAAGGAGAACATGTGATACATAAATGTTGATTTTATTGTCTTGGCCAGTTAATATTGAAAAATGGCAGGGCATTGTAGATTATAAAACCCGGTAAACTCAGTCTTCAGAGCATCTCAGGGTCGTCCACTAGTCATAGCAATCTGTCTTTCACTCATGGTTGTCCAGGAACAAGCATAAAGCAAAGTACCCAGGGGCTTACACAGATTTCTTTTACCTCTTGCCATTACATAAATGTGTTTTAGACATAATTTCAAGCCTGTTGGAGACAGGCAAGAATTGTTATGAATGATTGATTTCTTAAGCGGTTATTAAAAGAATTGAAGTATTTGAGTTTTTTCCACCGCGGTGCTGTGGCTTAGTTGGTTAAAGTGCCTGTCTAGTAAACAGGAGAACATGAAACATTGAATTTGCTCTAAATGCCCGGTTAGCTCAGTCGGTAGAGCATGAGACTCTTAATGTCAGGGTCGTGCGTTCGAGCCCCACATTGGGCTAAAATCACTTTGGTAATCTGTGAAGATGTTTGCGAGCTATTTGTAAACATAGTCTGGCAAAGGAAAGCCATACTCTTAAGGAGAACATGTGATACATAAATGTAGATTTTATTGTCTTGGACAGTTAATATTGAAAAATGGCAGGGCATTGTAGATTATAAAACCCGGTTAACTCAGTCTTCAGAGCATCTCAGGGTCGTCCACTCGTCATAGCAATGTGTCTTTCACTCATGGTTGTCCAGGAACAAGCATAAAGCAAAGTACCCAGGGGCTTACACAGATTTCTTTTACCTCTTGCCATTACATAAATGTGTTTTCAACGTAATTTCAAGCCTATTGGAGACAGGCAAGAATGGTTATGGATTGCTAGTTTCAATTCACCCTGGCAGGGAATAGGGTTAAGTTTTCAACCAGCTATAATAACATCTCAATTGTTCTTCACAGACTATGATATTTGCTCTGCGAAAGAAAAACTGGCGGCTGCCAAAGATTGTCATAGGTTTTTATGGTTTGGGCTACACAAGACATGACGAAATCTTGAAACATTGAATTTGCTCTAAATGCCCGGTTAGCTCAGTCGGTAGAGCATGAGACTCTTAATCTCAGGGTCGTGGGTTCGAGCCCCACATTGGGCTAAAAACACTTTGGTAATCTGTGAAGATGATTGTAGACATAGATTGGAAACATAGTCTCTGGCAAAGGAGAGCCAAACTCATAAGGAGAACATGTGATACATAAATGTTGATTTTATTGTCTTGGCCAGTTAATATTGAAAAATGGCAGGGCATTGTAGATTATAAAACCCGGTAAACTCAGTCTTCAGAGCATCTCAGGGTCGTCCACTAGTCATAGCAATCTGTCTTTCACTCATGGTTGTCCAGGAACAAGCATAAAGCAAAGTACCCAGGGGCTTACACAGATTTCTTTTACCTCTTGCCATTACATAAATGTGTTTTAGACATAATTTCAAGCCTGTTGGAGACAGGCAAGAATTGTTATGAATGATTGATTTCTTAAGCGGTTATTAAAAGAATTGAAGTATTTGAGTTTTTTCCACCGCGGTGCTGTGGCTTAGTTGGTTAAAGTGCCTGTCTAGTAAACAGGAGATCCTGGGTTCAAATCCCAGCAGTACCTGTAATTCCGGTTCTTGTATTAACTAGTTTTTGCAAGTGGTTGTAAACTTGAAAGTATCTACCATCGAATTTCCTTCAATGTGAACAATATGTCAACTAGTCACAGCAATCTGTCTTTCATTCTTGGGAGGGCAGGGAAAAGCATAATGCAAAGTAGCCACTGTCTTGCAGAGCTTTCTTTCACCTCTTGCCATTGTATGAATGTGTTTTAGACATAATTTCAAGCCTGTTGGAGACAGGCAAGAATTGCAATGGATTGCAAGTTCAGAGTCATCCTGGTGGGGTATTTGGTTAACTTTTCAACCAACAATTATAACATCTCAGTTGTACTTCACAGACTTTGATATTTGCTCTGCAAAATAAAAACTGGCGGCTGCCAAAGATTGTCATAGGTTTTTATGGTTTGGGCTACACAAGAAATGTGGACAATTTTGAAACATTGATTTTGCTGAATATGCCCGGTTAGCTCAGTCGGTAGAGCATGAGACTCTTAATCTCAGGGTCGTGGGTTCGAGCCCCACATTGGGCTAAAATCACTTTGGTAATCTGTGAAGATGTTTGCGAGCTATTTGTAAACATAGTCTGGCAAAGGAAAGCCATACTCTTAAGGAGAACATGTGATACATAAATGTAGATTTTATTGTCTTGGACAGTTAATATTGAAAAATGGCAGGGCATTGTAGATTATAAAACCCGGTTAACTCAGTCTTCAGAGCATCTCAGGGTCGTCCACTCGTCATAGCAATGTGTCTTTCACTCATGGTTGTCCAGGAACAAGCATAAAGCAAAGTACCCAGGGGCTTACACAGATTTCTTTTACCTCTTGCCATTACATAAATGTGTTTTCAACGTAATTTCAAGCCTGTTGGAGACAGGCAAGAATGGTTATGGATTGCTAGTTTCAATTCACCCTGGCAGGGAATAGGGTTAAGTTTTCAACCAGCTATAATAACATCTCAATTGTTCTTCACAGACTATGATATTTGCTCTGCGAAAGAAAAACTGGCGGCTGCCAAAGATTGTCATAGGTTTTTATGGTTTGGGCTACACAAGACATGACGAAATCTTGAAACATTGTATTTGCTGAAAATGCCCGGTTAGCTCAGTCGGTAGAGCATGAGACTCTTAATCTCAGGGTCGTGGGTTCGAGCCCCACATTGGGCTAAAATCACTTTGGTAATCTGTGAAGATGTTTGCGAGCTATTTGTAAAGATAGTCTCTGGCAAAGGAAAGCCATACTCTTAAGGAGAACATGTGATACATAAATGTGGATTTTATTGTCTTGGCCAGTTAATATTGAAAAATGGCAGGGCATTGTAGATTATAAAACCCGGTAAACTCAGTCTTCAGAGCATCTCAGGGTCGTCCACTCGTCATAGCAATCTGTCTTTCACTCATGGTTGTCCAGGAACAAGCATAAAGCAAAGTACCCAGGGGCTTACACAGATTTCTTTTACCTCTTGCCATTACATAAATGTGTTTTCGACGTAATTTCAAGCCTGTTGGAGACAGGCAAGAATTGTTATGAATGATTGATTTCTTAAGCGGTTATTAAAAGAATTGAAGTATTTGAGTTTTTTCCACCGCGGTGCTGTGGCTTAGTTGGTTAAAGTGCCTGTCTAGTAAACAGGAGATCCTGGGTTCAAATCCCAGCAGTACCTGTAATTCCGGTTCTTGTATTAACTAGTTTTTGCAAGTGGTTGTAAACTTGAAAGTATCTACCATCGAATTTCCTTCAATGTGAACAATATGTCAACTAGTCACAGCAATCTGTCTTTCATTCTTGGGAGGGCAGGGAAAAGCATAATGCAAAGTAGCCACTGTCTTGCAGAGCTTTCTTTCACCTCTTGCCATTGTATGAATGTGTTTTAGACATAATTTCAAGCCTGTTGGAGACAGGCAAGAATTGCAATGGATTGCAAGTTCAGAGTCATCCTGGTGGGGTATTTGGTTAACTTTTCAACCAACAATTATAACATCTCAGTTGTACTTCACAGACTTTGATATTTGCTCTGCAAAATAAAAACTGGCGGCTGCCAAAGATTGTCATAGGTTTTTATGGTTTGGGCTACACAAGAAATGTGGACAATTTTGAAACATTGATTTTGCTGAATATGCCCGGTTAGCTCAGTCGGTAGAGCATGAGACTCTTAATCTCAGGGTCGTGGGTTCGAGCCCCACATTGGGCTAAAATCACTTTGGTAATCTGTGAAGATGTTTGCGAGCTATTTGTAAACATAGTCTGGCAAAGGAAAGCCATACTCTTAAGGAGAACATGTGATACATAAATGTAGATTTTATTGTCTTGGACAGTTAATATTGAAAAATGGCAGGGCATTGTAGATTATAAAACCCGGTTAACTCAGTCTTCAGAGCATCTCAGGGTCGTCCACTCGTCATAGCAATGTGTCTTTCACTCATGGTTGTCCAGGAACAAGCATAAAGCAAAGTACCCAGGGGCTTACACAGATTTCTTTTACCTCTTGCCATTACATAAATGTGTTTTCGACGTAATTTCAAGCCTGTTGGAGACAGGCAAGAATGGTTATGGATTGCTAGTTTCAATTCACCCTGGCAGGGAATAGGGTTAAGTTTTCAACCAGCTATAATAACATCTCAATTGTTCTTCACAGACTATGATATTTGCTCTGCGAAAGAAAAACTGGCGGCTGCCAAAGATTGTCATAGGTTTTTATGGTTTGGGCTACACAAGACATGACGAAATCTTGAAACATTGTATTTGCTGAAAATGCCCGGTTAGCTCAGTCGGTAGAGCATGAGACTCTTAATCTCAGGGTCGTGGGTTCGAGCCCCACATTGGGCTAAAAACACTTTGGTAATCTGTGAAGATGTTTGCGAGCTATTTGTAAAGATAGTCTCTGGCAAAGGAAAGCCATACTCTTAAGGAGAACATGTGATACATAAATGTGGATTTTATTGTCTTGGCCAGTTAATATTGAAAAATGGCAGGGCATTGTAGATTATAAAACCCGGTAAACTCAGTCTTCAGAGCATCTCAGGGTCGTCCACTCGTCATAGCAATCTGTCTTTCACTCATGGTTGTCCAGGAACAAGCATAAAGCAAAGTACCCAGGGGCTTACACAGATTTCTTTTACCTCTTGCCATTACATAAATGTGTTTTCGACGTAATTTCAAGCCTGTTGGAGACAGGCAAGAATTGTTATGGATTGCTAGTTTCAATTCACCCTGGCAGGGAATAGGGTTAAGTTTTCAACCAGCTATAATAACATCTCAATTGTTCTTCACAGACTATGATATTTGCTCTGCGAAAGAAAAACTGGCGGCTGCCAAAGATTGTCATAGGTTTTTATGGTTTGGGCTACACAAGACATGACGAAATCTTGAAACATTGAATTTGCTCTAAATGCCCGGTTAGCTCAGTCGGTAGAGCATGAGACTCTTAATCTCAGGGTCGTGGGTTCGAGCCCCACATTGGGCTAAAAACACTTTGGTAATCTGTGAAGATGATTGTAGACATAGATTGGAAACATAGTCTCTGGCAAAGGAGAGCCAAACTCATAAGGAGAACATGTGATACATAAATGTTGATTTTATTGTCTTGGCCAGTTAATATTGAAAAATGGCAGGGCATTGTAGATTATAAAACCCGGTAAACTCAGTCTTCAGAGCATCTCAGGGTCGTCCACTAGTCATAGCAATCTGTCTTTCACTCATGGTTGTCCAGGAACAAGCATAAAGCAAAGTACCCAGGGGCTTACACAGATTTCTTTTACCTCTTGCCATTACATAAATGTGTTTTAGACATAATTTCAAGCCTGTTGGAGACAGGCAAGAATTGTTATGAATGATTGATTTCTTAAGCGGTTATTAAAAGAATTGAAGTATTTGAGTTTTTTCCACCGCGGTGCTGTGGCTTAGTTGGTTAAAGTGCCTGTCTAGTAAACAGGAGATCCTGGGTTCAAATCCCAGCAGTACCTGTAATTCCGGTTCTTGTATTAACTAGTTTTTGCAAGTGGTTGTAAACTTGAAAGTATCTACCATCGAATTTCCTTCAATGTGAACAATATGTCAACTAGTCACAGCAATCTGTCTTTCATTCTTGGGAGGGCAGGGAAAAGCATAATGCAAAGTAGCCACTGTCTTGCAGAGCTTTCTTTCACCTCTTGCCATTGTATGAATGTGTTTTAGACATAATTTCAAGCCTGTTGGAGACAGGCAAGAATTGCAATGGATTGCAAGTTCAGAGTCATCCTGGTGGGGTATTTGGTTAACTTTTCAACCAACAATTATAACATCTCAGTTGTACTTCACAGACTTTGATATTTGCTCTGCAAAATAAAAACTGGCGGCTGCCAAAGATTGTCATAGGTTTTTATGGTTTGGGCTACACAAGAAATGTGGACAATTTTGAAACATTGATTTTGCTGAATATGCCCGGTTAGCTCAGTCGGTAGAGCATGAGACTCTTAATCTCAGGGTCGTGGGTTCGAGCCCCACATTGGGCTAAAATCACTTTGGTAATCTGTGAAGATGTTTGCGAGCTATTTGTAAACATAGTCTGGCAAAGGAAAGCCATACTCTTAAGGAGAACATGTGATACATAAATGTAGATTTTATTGTCTTGGACAGTTAATATTGAAAAATGGCAGGGCATTGTAGATTATAAAACCCGGTTAACTCAGTCTTCAGAGCATCTCAGGGTCGTCCACTCGTCATAGCAATGTGTCTTTCACTCATGGTTGTCCAGGAACAAGCATAAAGCAAAGTACCCAGGGGCTTACACAGATTTCTTTTACCTCTTGCCATTACATAAATGTGTTTTCAACGTAATTTCAAGCCTATTGGAGACAGGCAAGAATGGTTATGGATTGCTAGTTTCAATTCACCCTGGCAGGGAATAGGGTTAAGTTTTCAACCAGCTATAATAACATCTCAATTGTTCTTCACAGACTATGATATTTGCTCTGCGAAAGAAAAACTGGCGGCTGCCAAAGATTGTCATAGGTTTTTATGGTTTGGGCTACACAAGACATGACGAAATCTTGAAACATTGTATTTGCTGAAAATGCCCGGTTAGCTCAGTCGGTAGAGCATGAGACTCTTAATCTCAGGGTCGTGGGTTCGAGCCCCACATTGGGCTAAAAACACTTTGGTAATCTGTGAAGATGATTGTAGACATAGATTGGAAACATAGTCTCTGGCAAATGAGAGCCAAACTCTTAAGGAGAACATGTGATACATAAATATTGATCTTATTGTCTTGGCCAGTTAATATTGAAAAATGGCAGGGCATTGTAGATTATAAAACCCGGTAAACTCAGTCTTCAGAGCATCTCAGGGTCGTCCACTAGTCATAGCAATCTGTCTTTCACTCATGGTTGTCCAGGAACAAGCATAAAGCAAAGTACCCAGGGGCTTACACAGATTTCTTTTACCTCTTGCCATTACATAAATGTGTTTTAGACATAATTTCAAGCCTGTTGGAGACAGGCAAGAATGTTTATGGATTGCTAGTTTCAATTCACCCTGGCAGGGAATAGGGTTAAGTTTTCAACCAGCTATAATAACATCTCAATTGTTCTTCACAGACTATGATATTTGCTCTGCGAACGAAAAACTGGCGGCTGCCAAAGATTGTCATAGGTTTTTATGGTTTGGGCTACACAAGACATGACGAAATCTTGAAACATTGAATTTGCTGTAAATGCACGGTTAGCTCAGTCGGTAGAGCATGAGACTCTTAATCTCAGGGTCGTGGGTTCGAGCCCCACATTGGGCTAAAAACACTTTGGTAATCTGTGAAGATGATTGTAGACATAGATTGGAAACATAGTCTCTGGCAAAGGAGAGCCAAACTCATAAGGAGAACATGTGATACATAAATGTTGATTTTATTGTCTTGGCCAGTTAATATTGAAAAATGGCAGGGCATTGTAGATTATAAAACCCGGTAAACTCAGTCTTCAGAGCATCTCAGGGTCGTCCACTAGTCATAGCAATCTGTCTTTCACTCATGGTTGTCCAGGAACAAGCATAAAGCAAAGTACCCAGGGGCTTACACAGATTTCTTTTACCTCTTGCCATTACATAAATGTGTTTTAGACATAATTTCAAGCCTGTTGGAGACAGGCAAGAATTGTTATGAATGATTGATTTCTTAAGCGGTTATTAAAAGAATTGAAGTATTTGAGTTTTTTCCACCGCGGTGCTGTGGCTTAGTTGGTTAAAGTGCCTGTCTAGTAAACAGGAGATCCTGGGTTCAAATCCCAGCAGTACCTGTAATTCCGGTTCTTGTATTAACTAGTTTTTGCAAGTGGTTGTAAACTTGAAAGTATCTACCATCGAATTTCCTTCAATGTGAACAATATGTCAACTAGTCACAGCAATCTGTCTTTCATTCTTGGGAGGGCAGGGAAAAGCATAATGCAAAGTAGCCACTGTCTTGCAGAGCTTTCTTTCACCTCTTGCCATTGTATGAATGTGTTTTAGACATAATTTCAAGCCTGTTGGAGACAGGCAAGAATTGCAATGGATTGCAAGTTCAGAGTCATCCTGGTGGGGTATTTGGTTAACTTTTCAACCAACAATTATAACATCTCAGTTGTACTTCACAGACTTTGATATTTGCTCTGCAAAATAAAAACTGGCGGCTGCCAAAGACTGTCATAGGTTTTTATGGTTTGGGCTACACAAGAAATGTGGACAATTTTGAAACATTGATTTTGCTGAATATGCCCGGTTAGCTCAGTCGGTAGAGCATGAGACTCTTAATCTCAGGGTCGTGGGTTCGAGCCCCACATTGGGCTAAAATCACTTTGGTAATCTGTGAAGATGTTTGCGAGCTATTTGTAAACATAGTCTGGCAAAGGAAAGCCATACTCTTAAGGAGAACATGTGATACATAAATGTAGATTTTATTGTCTTGGACAGTTAATATTGAAAAATGGCAGGGCATTGTAGATTATAAAACCCGGTTAACTCAGTCTTCAGAGCATCTCAGGGTCGTCCACTCGTCATAGCAATGTGTCTTTCACTCATGGTTGTCCAGGAACAAGCATAAAGCAAAGTACCCAGGGGCTTACACAGATTTCTTTTACCTCTTGCCATTACATAAATGTGTTTTCGACGTAATTTCAAGCCTGTTGGAGACAGGCAAGAATGGTTATGGATTGCTAGTTTCAATTCACCCTGGCAGGGAATAGGGTTAAGTTTTCAACCAGCTATAATAACATCTCAATTGTTCTTCACAGACTATGATATTTGCTCTGCGAAAGAAAAACTGGCGGCTGCCAAAGATTGTCATAGGTTTTTATGGTTTGGGCTACACAAGACATGACGAAATCTTGAAACATTGTATTTGCTGTAAATGCCCGGTTAGCTCAGTCGGTAGAGCATGAGACTCTTAATCTCAGGGTCGTGGGTTCGAGCCCCACATTGGGCTAAAATCACTTTGGTAATCTGTGAAGATGTTTGCGAGCTATTTGTAAACATAGTCTCTGGCAAAGGAAAGCCATACTCTTAAGGAGAACATGTGATACATAAATGTAGATTTTATTGTCTTGGCCAGTTAATATTGAAAAATGGCAGGGCATTGTAGATTATAAAACCCGGTTAACTCAGTCTTCAGAGCATCTCAGGGTCGTCCACTCGTCATAGCAATGTGTCTTTCACTCATGGTTGTCCAGGAACAAGCATAAAGCAAAGTACCCAGGGGCTTACACAGATTTCTTTTACCTCTTGCCATTACATAAATGTGTTTTCGACGTAATTTCAAGCCTATTGGAGACAGGCAAGAATGGTTATGGATTGCTAGTTTCAATTCACCCTGGCAGGGAATAGGGTTAAGTTTTCAACCAGCTATAATAACATCTCAATTGTTCTTCACAGACTATGATATTTGCTCTGCGAAAGAAAAACTGGCGGCTGCCAAAGATTGTCATAGGTTTTTATGGTTTGGGCTACACAAGACATGACGAAATCTTGAAACATTGTATTTGCTGTAAATGCCCGGTTAGCTCAGTCGGTAGAGCATGAGACTCTTAATCTCAGGGTCGTGGGTTCGAGCCCCACATTGGGCTAAAATCACTTTGGTAATCTGTGAAGATGTTTGCGAGCTATTTGTAAACATAGTCTCTGGCAAAGGAAAGCCATACTCTTAAGGAGAACATGTGATACATAAATGTAGATTTTATTGTCTTGGCCAGTTAATATTGAAAAATGGCAGGGCATTGTAGATTATAAAACCCGGTTAACTCAGTCTTCAGAGCATCTCAGGGTCGTCCACTCGTCATAGCAATGTGTCTTTCACTCATGGTTGTCCAGGAACAAGCATAAAGCAAAGTACCCAGGGGCTTACACAGATTTCTTTTACCTCTTGCCATTACATAAATGTGTTTTCGACGTAATTTCAAGCCTATTGGAGACAGGCAAGAATGGTTATGGATTGCTAGTTTCAATTCACCCTGGCAGGGAATAGGGTTAAGTTTTCAACCAGCTATAATAACATCTCAATTGTTCTTCACAGACTATGATATTTGCTCTGCGAAAGAAAAACTGGCGGCTGCCAAAGATTGTCATAGGTTTTTATGGTTTGGGCTACACAAGACATGACGAAATCTTGAAACATTGAATTTGCTGTAAATGCCCGGTTAGCTCAGTCGGTAGAGCATGAGACTCTTAATCTCAGGGTCGTGGGTTCGAGCCCCACATTGGGCTAAAAACACTTTGGTAATCTGTGAAGATGTTTGCGAGCTATTTGTAAACATAGTCTCTGGCAAAGGAAAGCCATACTCTTAAGGAGAACATGTGATACATAAATGTAGATTTTATTGTCTTGGCCAGTTAATATTGAAAAATGGCAGGGCATTGTAGATTATAAAACCCGGTTAACTCAGTCTTCAGAGCATCTCAGGGTCGTCCACTCGTCATAGCAATGTGTCTTTCACTCATGGTTGTCCAGGAACAAGCATAAAGCAAAGTACCCAGGGGCTTACACAGATTTCTTTTACCTCTTGCCATTACATAAATGTGTTTTCGACGTAATTTCAAGCCTATTGGAGACAGGCAAGAATGGTTATGGATTGCTAGTTTCAATTCACCCTGGCAGGGAATAGGGTTAAGTTTTCAACCAGCTATAATAACATCTCAATTGTTCTTCACAGACTATGATATTTGCTCTGCGAAAGA
Source organism: Gadus macrocephalus (assembly GCF_031168955.1). Lineage (NCBI taxonomy): Eukaryota > Metazoa > Chordata > Actinopteri > Gadiformes > Gadidae > Gadus > Gadus macrocephalus. The sequence continues at coordinate 18,888,693 of NC_082402.1, forward strand.
AAAACTGGCGGCTGCCAAAGATCGTCATAGGTTTTTATGGTTTGGGCTACACAAGACATGACGAAATCTTGAAACATTGAATTTGCTGTAAATGCCCGGTTAGCTCAGTCGGTAGAGCATGAGACTCTTAATCTCAGGGTCGTGGGTTCGAGCCCCACATTGGGCTAAAAACACTTTGGTAATCTGTGAAGATGATTGTAGACATAGATTGGAAACATAGTCTCTGGCAAAGGAGAGCCAAACTCTTAAGGAGAACATGTGATACATAAATGTTGATTTTATTGTCTTGGCCAGTTAATATTGAAAAATGGCAGGGCATTGTAGATTATAAAACCCGGTAAACTCAGTCTTCAGAGCATCTCAGGGTCGTCCACTAGTCATAGCAATCTGTCTTTCACTCATGGTTGTCCAGGAACAAGCATAAAGCAAAGTACCCAGGGGCTTACACAGATTTCTTTTACCTCTTGCCATTACATAAATGTGTTTTAGACATAATTTCAAGCCTGTTGGAGACAGGCAAGAATTGTTATGAATGATTGATTTCTTAAGCGGTTATTAAAAGAATTGAAGTATTTGAGTTTTTTCCAACGCGGTGCTGTGGCTTAGTTGGTTAAAGTGCCTGTCTAGTAAACAGGAGATCCTGGGTTCAAATCCCAGCAGTACCTGTAATTCTGGTTCTTGCATTAACTAGTTTTTGCTAGTGGTTGTAAACTTGAAAGTATCTACCATCGAATTTCCTTCAATGTGAACAATATGTCAACTAGTCACAGCAATCTGTCTTTCATTCTTGGGAGGGCAGGGAAAAGCATAATGCAAAGTAGCCACTGTCTTGCAGAGCTTTCTTTCACCTCTTGCCATTGTATGAATGTGTTTTAGACATAATTTCAAGCCTGTTGGAGACAGGCAAGAATTGCAATGGATTGCAAGTTCAGAGTCATCCTGGTGGGGTATTTGGTTAACTTTTCAACCAACAATTATAACATCTCAGTTGTACTTCACAGACTTTGATATTTGCTCTGCAAAATAAAAACTGGCGGCTGCCAAAGATTGTCATAGGTTTTTATGGTTTGGGCTACACAAGAAATGTGGACAATTTTGAAACATTGATTTTGCTGAATATGCCCGGTTAGCTCAGTCGGTAGAGCATGAGACTCTTAATCTCAGGGTCGTGGGTTCGAGCCCCACATTGGGCTATAATCACTTTGGTAATCTGTGAAGATGTTTGCGAGCTATTTGTAAACATAGTCTCTGGCAAAGGAAAGCCATACTCTTAAGGAGAACATGTGATGCATAAATGTAGATTTTATTGTCTTGGCCAGTTAATATTGAAAAATGGCAGGGCATTGTAGATTATAAAACCCGGTTAACTCAGTCTTCAGAGCATCTCAGGGTCGTCCACTCGTCATAGCAATGTGTCTTTCACTCATGGTTGTCCAGGAACAAGCATAAAGCAAAGTACCCAGGGGCTTACACAGATTTCTTTTACCTCTTGCCATTACATAAATGTGTTTTCGACGTAATTTCAAGCCTGTTGGAGACAGGCAAGAATGGTTATGTATTGCTAGTTTCAATTCACCCTGGCAGGGAATAGGGTTAAGTTTTCAACCAGCTATAATAACATCTCAATTGTTCTTCACAGACTATGATATTTGCTCTGCGAAAGAAAAACTGGCGGCTGCCAAAGATTGTCATAGGTTTTTATGGTTTGGGCTACACAAGACATGACGAAATCTTGAAACATTGAATTTGCTGTAAATGCCCGGTTGGCGCTACCTAAATCCGATCCGTCTGTTTCTAGATTCTGGAACGTCCAATCAAATCATCGGATTTCCAATATCTTTTCACCAGAATGACCAATCACACGTTCCACTGTCCATTTCTCTCCCTTATCTTTTCACCAGAATGACCAATCACACGTTCCACCGTCCATTTCTCTCCCTGCGCTAAGCCAATCACGGACAGGCTAGCGACGCTCCGAATGCGGAATGTATTTAAACTGTAGAACAACGCATTCCTGAAAACGACTCTGTAAGGTATGGGTTTGAATTACATTAAAACACATTTAACACATTTAACACATCCAATCGCGGAAATGATCCACCTTATAAATTCGGACAGGTCATGCTCTGGAAAAGGTAGCGGTATTAACGGTAGTAAGTACGCTCTTCTGAAAACTAGTCTGCAATGTAACTGTTTGCAATTTACATTACAACAAATGCTTTACATTTAAGAACCAATAAATCGCGGAAATGATCGACGTTATAAATTCGTTCTACTGAATATAGGGTATTACTTTATCCAAAAGTCTGACCGTGCGGATTGTCTTACCTTGTCCGGACATGTCACTACTTTTCCTTGTCATTTCACTGACTTTGGTTAATTTACGAGCATGTTAGCATCGGTTTAACTTTACTAACTTGGGTCAACTTCCTGTTAATTTATTGCATCAGCCTCAGTAGGAACTAGTAGTACGATTACGGTGAACGACCATTTTAATTCACCTGTACGGTAAACAACCATTTTAAATTACATGGGGATATCCTAGGGATTATTTTGTATGTATCATATGATTCATGAAGTGTAAAGGTAGGTAAAGGTAACGGTCCCATGCCAAATATGATGAGTCCTAGTTTGTACACACACACACATATATATATATATATATATATATATATATATAGCATATGTCTTTGACAATGTATGGTAACTTGGCCATTCTTCCCCTTGTCTTCAGATGTCTACTAAGAAGCATCGAGCCATGGGGTCTGAGGAGTGGGTGAGCCGCCTGAAGGCATTTGCCTCTTCTGGCACTTGGCCCTCCAGTGCAGGGAACAGGCCATCGCCAAAACAGGCCAAGTGGCACAACCTCTACCAGCAGGTAAACTTTGCCCCAACAGTAAACCAAAACTCCAAAGTGAACCAATTGTGTCTAAGTAAATCATTATTTTCAATTAATTACAGATTGAGTAGTGTCCCACGATGCTGCGTGGGCAGACCTCTATCTTAAGGGTAGCGCAGACATGTACCTGTGGCTTTCACCCCCAGCAGGTAATATTGAGAGCCTGGTGAAATAAATGCATTTTGTAGGCTTACAACTTGTGATGTGGACAAAATCCCATTAGTACTAATGCTTGTTTAATGGTTTTATTTTTTCTGTCTGTCAGTCTGTGAGAAGCCCTGCAGCTACCTCTGCCTCCACTTCTGCTGCGCCTGCACGGAGCCCTGGGAGGCCTGCATTGACGCTGGCGATGGTGAATATTTCCATCACATTAAATACCATGTCATTCACCTGGTTAGCCATGATCAACTCATCTCAGATCTGTGTGTTTACATAACTTTCATGCGTATCACTGGTGTGCATAATGTCATTTTTAACACCATTTTATTAAGACAACTTGGTTGATTTTCAGTTTGAGAACTCGGTTCGGTGGGACTTTGTCTGCTGCAGCCAAGCCGAATGTCAATGTGGCTAGGAGGCCTGTTGAGGTAAATGATGTACCTATAGCTGTGCCTGATGCCTACGAACACAGCCATACAGCCAACACTATCCTTGTTTTGTAATTGTACTTCATCGGCTCCGTTTCCCCCTCTTCCCAGCGTCCCTCCAGCCCTGCCACTGTTCCGTCTGGGAGAAGCACTCCTTCCGCAACCCCACCTCGAGTGACGCCCCCTTCCAGTCCCAGCTTCTACAGGCCTGTCTCCCCTTTCTCTCTGCCTCCATCCAGCCCTGTCATGTCGGCGGTGAGGACCAGCTCTTCCCCTCTGGTTAGTGCAACAGTAATAACCTCTATACAGGTCTTACATACTGTAGCGTGTAGCGGATAGATGATTTATAACTTTTTCATTTTCTTTATGTAGGTTGTATCAGATATGAGTCTGTTGGGAAAAACGGTCTGTCTAGCTACTGGACCAGATAAAATGAGACGGAGAGGTAATAAAGTCTATCGGCACGAGGACCTTGGATTTATTAAGTAAAGTGGCAACGGTTATACAGAGTCATAAAGCGTGAGAAATCGAATATGTCTAAGTCCCTAATCAGCGCTGATGGTTCGTCTGGAGCTTCGCCTCCGTGGAAGGTCTGCTTCAGAAGAAGATGAAGAGTCCCTGTGTGATGCAGTCTTATGCTGTATCCTCCTCTCGATGAGGTGTGTGCGTTTGAGGTGTGTGCGGTTCTGTGTGTTTTGGCTCCCAGGCCCTGAGAGAGCTTTGTAACGGGGAGAGTTCCTCGTGTCTCTGGTGTGATAAATTAAAACGGGGGAGTGCCCCCCCGAAGTGTCTCGTGTGTGATAATTTAATGTGGCTCTCAGGCCCCTAGTATGGGCAGAGGTATCTCTTGGTTCCTCCTAACGGGGAAGAGCTCTCAAAATGTCTCCTGTGTGATAAATTAATGTGGCTCTCCCGTTCTGGAGATGATACTGGTGCATTGTCTGAGTGTCCACCATCTGCCTGCCTGGGAGATGGGGCCTTCAGCTCCGGCCTTGACCTGACTATATATTATCATGTTTGTGTTGTTGGGTTAGAGCAAGAGTTGACTATATTATAATGTGTCCATGTGATGTGCTCATCAGGTTATTTTTCCCAACATATCCCCCTCAAGTCGTCGCAAGACGACTTTTACTCCTTAGGGGTACGAGGGATAGGACTCCAGCGCGGGACTACCATTATAACACCATTAGAAATAACAGAAAGAAGGCAAAATGATCATAAAAACAAACAACCATGAGCATGGGACTAAAACAACTCGCTGGACCGGGCGTATGGGGAACCACGTGGGAGAAACGCTACCCATGCTTCAGACATGGGTATGCCATACACACCCCACCTAGGGGGTGGCATCCACCCCGGCCTTACATCGCGAGCAGACAATACCAACAATACTGGCAGCAGATGATACACAACAAAACCAACACCAAACCATAACAACAACAACAAAATGCAACAACAAAACTAACAGTAAACAATAACGATATAAACAAAAATGCAACAATCACACAAAACACCACACAATAACAATCACAGAAAAGAAATGCAACCCTGAAACGTGTCCCTAAATAATAATAATAATATCAGAAAGATATGAGGTACACAACGAATGGCAATCCCCCTCAACCCATCCCTAGATGACCACACACTAAGGATGTGAGGAGGAGTTAGCTGGTCGTGTAACAATAAGCAATCACACGCATGGGGTATTCGGGGTAGGCCCGGGGCACGGGAACAACTGAAACCACGGAATAGTCCTGAGCGTCATCACGGGCAGGTGGTCGCAAGGCGCCACCTGAGCATTAGACCCTTTTATTCAACTGCGCTCAGGACCTCATCTGATAAACGGGCAATCAAGGCCCCTGGAATCTCGCCCGTGTGTATCCCCGAGCTTCATCTTGTTCTCCAGCCGGATCAGGTCGGGCCCCTCTGGCGGTCCCTCGTCCAAACTCTCCGGTGTATACTCGATCCCCAGGTAAGCTTGGATGGCACCTGCTGCACCTGTAGCGCCCATCGCTCATTGGGCTCTCCATCCATCCTGTGAAGGGGTCATTAATGCCGGAGCTCTCTGCCAATTCTAATCTGAGGGACTGTAACCCTGCCAGCACCCTGGCCACCGACCCATCCGGTGCGAAATCTGATTGCACCATCCTTGGGTGGTTTGAGTGTTTTCTGAATAAACGCTGCCCTATTGCCTGAGCTAATTTGTGACGGAATTCCAAACCTTGGCATGACTTCTCTAGTCAGAACCTTGATTACCGTAACCACATTTTGGTCATCTGTTGAACACTGTGTTTTCAAATATTTCACACTCATTTAGCTGGATGTCAATCATTGTTTGCAAGTATGGTGAAGAAAAACCTTGTTTTCTAATTATTATTATTATTATTATTATTATTATTATTATTATATATTTTTTTAAATTCTCACATTTTTTTTTAAATTCTCCTCAATACCTCCCCCCTTGGGCAATGGTCAAAACCATGCACATTAAATGATAAGCAAATCTAAGAACGCCGTTGGTGCAACCAACGTCGAAACGTCTAACCTTAACCATCAGCAAACTAAAACCAATCTTTTGGGAAGGGAAATCGAAACCAGTATGTCCAAAACCAAAGCCCAATATGGGTGGGTTTACCATCAGCCGCCGGAGACCACGCTGTTCCAAAGTCATGCACTAAACCGAAAAACGTACATGCGTTAGTGGCCTTCTATACCACAAAGGTAAAATAAAATAAAACGCGACATGCCCCGTTCCAAGACCACCTCTGCTGCCAGAGCTGACATATCTGACTCCTGTTCCTCCTCCACCCTACACCCCAGACGGGACTTCCCATGATTGTTGCAGCTCGTCACTTCATGATCAAGTGAGCCAGTGCCCACAGCGACTCTGCCAAGTAATCGTGACTGTGCCTGCCTTAGGTCGTCCCGGGTGTCAAGGTGGGATCTTACCCGTCGTTGGCTAACCAGCCTTCCATACTGGCTCGCTGCAGGATGCCATACTTGGGATACAATCAATCCCCACCTATATGGTGGTATAGATCGCAAAGTGGAGGGATGGAGACAGAGTCTTCAGCCCCATCTGCCCTATGCAGCCAAGTGTGTGTGCGTAATGAATACACCTCAGGGAAACTATAAAACAAAAAGTCATTTATCAGAGTTACAATTATTAAAGTGTTGCAGCAGCAGTAGTGGCATTTGAAAGGTAAACCCACTACTTCCGAATCCAAATTGACAACATAGCATGTAGGACCCCTTCCCAGCAGATGTGGCTTCAATCCACCTGTCATCCTTGACCAAAGAGATACACCCCATATTTTAATAGGTGTAGTCCTACTTGTACAGTTTAACAAGATTACTTTATTTTATTTTATTATTATTCTCCTTCTTTATCATATCCATATTTATTCAATTATTCTTTCCTGTGTGAAAATAATATGAATCACTTAGTTAATAGCAACACCTTCTTTAGTCCAATTGCATTATCATCACTGTTGTCCTATTAAAGTATCAACGTTATTGTCCTTATAACCTCCTCATGAACTTTGATGTTCTTCATCCTGAATGGTAACTGTGTCAGGATGTTCATCATCCTGAATAAAAAAAACAAAACTAAAACTAAACTTAAAGAAAAACAAATTAGCCATAATGTGAATATCCGCTGCGTGTCTCCCTGTGACTCTCTCCCTCCTTCGGGAGAACACGCTCTCTCTCCCTCCTCAGTACGGGGTGCTGTTTGGTGCAAGACAACAGATAAGGGTGGAATGTGGCTTCTCTCTCTCTCTGCGTGTCTCCCTCCCACGTTGGGTGCGGCCATAACGCCTTGAAAGCGAGTGTGCTCTGGGGGCTGGGTGTGAGAGAAACCATGGGTAGTTCCTTTTCTCGGCCAGCAGAGGGGTTGTTCAGGTGAAACCTATGGACAGAGACTACAAGGAACTTCAAACATGGCAGACAGGGAACTACAAATTTATCAAAGCCTGAAAACTCAACAGAGCTCTACCTGCATTCCTTGGATATGTGGTATTTTATGGCGTATGGCCACCACACGCTTTCAGTTGAACGCACTCTATTTCCTTTCGCTGTACTGTGTGTTAGTGTGTCTCTCTGTACTGCCTGAATGGTGTAGCTCGACAAATGGGGGGGGAAATGTGTTCTCTCTCTCTCACCCTTCCTCGCTCCCCTTAGGGTCAAGCAGCAGCTAGGACCGTTAACAGATAAGCCTGGAATGCAACATCCTCAACTCTCCATCATGGAACAAGGCCTAATAACTATCTCTCACACACAAAAAGATCCTTCTGTCCCTTCATTCACAAATAACTTTTCACTTTATTATATATAACTTAATACTGCTCCCCCTTTCCAAATTTCTATATACACAAAACTAGAAGCTGACCACCGAAATTGGTACAGGCCTCGTCAGGCCGAACCAAAACACCCTCACAGGTTCTAACTTCCATATGGTTTTAGGGAGGGGAACTACAACATGAGGTGGAGTAGAGGACTTCAAATATGGTGGACGGGGACCTCAAATGGGAGGACTACACATATGGGAAAGGGGATTACACTCTGGGCCTGAAAACCATACAGAGTCCCTTCTCGTGGTCCTGAAACAACCGTTCATTGTTAGAAAAACACGCACTCTATCGCTACCTCCAACTGTCTAGAGGGAAAATGGTCCCTCTCGATCGTCCTTCGACTTTAGCTCTCCTTGCTATCTCTCCTTGCTATCTCTCTCGCTCCCTCTCACACAAACACACACACACACACACACACACACCTAAACAGACCTTTCTCATTCTGTCTCCTCCAAACGCACACACAGAAACATCACCTCTTGCTTACACGTGCACAGAGACGCACACAGCCTTTCTCACTCTCTCACGCGCATACACCCACTGTCTCTCTGTGTGTCACTCGTGCCCTAGGCACCGTTTCCTCTGCAAAGGGACTCTAACCCTGATAAAGGACTCTAACCTTCTTACCACATAGAATTATTTAATACACAAACAAAGAAGGGGACTCTAACCCCCCCCCCGAGGGACTCTAACCCCCTTTAAGACATAGGTGGGGACTCTAACCCCCCCCCCCCGAGGGACTCTAACCCCCTTTAAGACATAGGTGGGGACTCTAACCCCCCCCCCCCGAGGGACTCTAACCCCCTTTAGACATAGGTGGGGACTCTAACCCCACCCGAGGAACTCTAACCCCCTTAAGACATAAGTGTATTTATTACACATCCATTACTTGGCCATCGGTAGTCTTGTATCACTATGCCCGATTCTTATAGGCCCTATGGTCTCGAGGGTATTCTTTCACCATGCAACGAGCCGATATTCGATGTGTCACGCGTTCAGGGTCAATCGGATTTAGGGGGAAATACTGGGATGCAGTCCTATTCGTCCCCACGAGATATCCCGTAGCGAACCGCTCTCACAGTCTCACCTCCTAATGTGATTCCTATATAACTATGCAGAGTTTGGATTTTATCAACAGGTTCTGCCTACCTTTTGTTGGGCGCATGCGAGGTGAGACTGCAGGAATCGGTCCGGTGCTCCGGGGTCCCGAGGTCATGCCGCTCTCCGTCTCTCGTTTCCCAGTTGCGGTTCAATTTCAGAAAAAATCACGTCGAGGGTCACCAAATTGTTGGGAAAAACGGTCTGTCTAGCTACTGGACCAGATAAAATGAGACGGAGAGGTAATAAAGTCTATCGGCACGAGGACCTTGGATTTATTAAGTAAAGTGGCAACGGTTATACAGAGTCATAAAGCGTGAGAAATCGAATATGTCTAAGTCCCTAATCAGCGCTGATGGTTCGTCTGGAGCTTCGCCTCCATGGAAGGTCTGCTTCAGAAGAAGATGAAGAGTCCCTGTGTGATGCAGTCTTATGCTGTATCCTCCTCTCGATGAGGTGTGTGCGTTTGAGGTGTGTGCGGTTCTGTGTGTTTTGGCTCCCAGGCCCTGAGAGAGCTTCGTAACGGGGAGAGTTCCTCGTGTCTCTGGTGTGATAAATTAAAACGGGGGAGTGCCCCCCCGAAGTGTCTCGTGTGTGATAATTTAATGTGGCTCTCAGGCCCCTAGTATGGGCAGAGGTATCTCTTGGTTCCTCCTAACGGGGAAGAGCTCTCAAAATGTCTCCTGTGTGATAAATTAATGTGGCTCTCCCGTTCTGGAGATGATACTGGTGCATTGTCTGAGTGTCCACCATCTGCCTGCCTGGGAGATGGGGCCTTCAGCTCCGGCCTTGACCTGACTATATATTATCATGTTTGTGTTATGTGTTCGTTGGGTTTAGAGCAAGAGTTGACTATATATTAATGTGCCTGCCATATGATGTGCTCATCAGGTTATTTTTCCCAACAAGTCCTGCTCCTCCAGGTCTCCTCCCTGCTCCTCCAGGTCTCCTCCCTGCTCCTCCAGGTCTCCTCCCTGCTCCTCCAGGTCCCCTCCCTGCTCCTCTTGGTCTCCCCGCAGCTCCTCCTGGTCCTCTCCTCTTACTGCTCCAGATCAGTTCTGGCTGCCGGTGGAAATGAGGAAGACCATTCCCCAGCAGGACCAGCGCTGGATTGCGTCCACGCTGTGGAGGAACCAGCGTCCGTGCCCGGACGTCCAGCTCTGGTATGAGCCACCGGATCCTGCCCTCATTTATAACCAGGTCCCGTCACCAGATCGCTTTTTTATGCACCGTCTCCTGGTGTGGATGCCCTACCACCTGTGGAAGGTGAGGCTGTCCTGCCCCAAGTGCAAGGGGCAGCTCACCGGGGCCGGCATCCACAAGAGGGCACGGAAGGTCCTGGACGTGGACAGGTACTACCTGATGGTGACGGAGACCCTCAGGTACAACTCCTCCGGTTGCGTTACCAACTACCTGTCCACGAGCCAGACCGTCCTGGACCAGCTGAGTTTGGCTCTCCGTGGGGAGTTCCGCCTCATCCTGACCCGCAAGTGAGTTCAGATCATGAAAGCAAATATCTTTTTTCAGTAATCAGTAATCCAGCAAATAGCAATATTTGATCAAACTAAACCCCATAGAATATCAATATTAGATCAAAAATATTTATAACATTCTGCCAATAGAAAACTCTTTGTCCAACCAAACAAAATAATTGGATACAATTATACCTGTCAACAAAGGTATGCGTGTGACATCCGTGTCATCCGGCTGCTACGGGAGAGGACCCTCGGCAACAGCTCCACACGCCTGGCCAAAACAGCAGCGGGAGAACCACAGCGAGGAGTGGCTGCAGCGTTCGGCCCGCTACATGGAGCTGGCCAATGACTTTGCCAGCAGGCCCAGTCTCTTCCCTGTGGTCTGTCAGAGCCCCCCCGAGCCTATCGCTGTCCCGACCAACAGGTGGCTCCTGACTGTGTACGGGAAGGACTTGATGAGCCGTATGGGTCACATCAAGGCCAGCATCACCTCCACCTTTTGGCTCCATTTTAAAAATGGATTCCACAAAGAAGGTAAAAAGGACATCAGTAACAATGCATCAACAATATATGAAATGTGTTTTCTCATAACACCATATCCCAGCTTGTGAGCCATTTGAGTTATAGTCACAAATGTGTCAATGTTTATTTGATGTGCATTTTTGCGTGTGTAAATGCCTATTTTATATGTTTAGTCCTAGATGTACTTTCGTGTATATATTTTGCTTCTGTTTTGTTCTTATTCTAATTTCTATTATTGTTTTGAAAGCACTCTGAATTAGTTTATTCTGTTTAATTCCAGACGACCAAAAAGCTGTCTGGAGCCGCCAAGGGGACGGCACTCTGGGTGTCCTCCGTCAGCAATGAGAAGGGGCGGGTCCTGATCAGCGTCCTGACAGCCCAGGAGGGACCTGGACTGGACCGGATGGTGTCAGGCCTCATCAGGCGCTACAGCGAGGCGGGCGTGGCTCCCCCTATACTCCTCTACGTGGACTGTGGCTGCTGCAAGGAGACGGGAGGGGAGAGCGAGCTGAAGGCCAGGTTCGGCGGCTGGCCAGACCTCGTCATCCGGCTGGACGTCTGGCACTTCCTTCGGCGGCTTGCGGCCGGATGCACGACCGACGCCCACGCCCTGTACCCCATTTTCATGGCCTCGCTCTCCGTCTGCCTGTTTGAGTGGGACTGTTACGGCCGTGAGCCGACCGCATTGTCTCCCCTCCCTCTGCATGCGCTACTCCTCCTGTTTTTCTGCAGAGCAGCTCAAGTGGGCGGGTCCTCCCGTCCCCGGAACCAACGAGAGAGCGACGGCGCCGTGGAGGCGTATAAAAGCTTGATCGCGTCTTGCAAGCGGAGGCAGACACCTGTAGAGAATCTAGGCGCGTAGTCGCATTCGTTGAGAGGTTACATTTGTGTTCCCAGATTTGGGCCAGGGTAAGAACACTGTACTGACGTTGTTCATTTGCACTCATTTAGGTTTGTCTCTGTTTAGCCACACTAGGTTTAGGGGGTGCTGATCATTTGTATTTCCGTTTTCCTTATGCTAGAGTAGCCAGTTAGGATTTGTTTTAGGACCGTTCTCATTTAGTTATTAGACAGGTAGCTCCGTTTTATTTGAAGGAGTTCTCTTTTGGTTATATTTGTTTCTTTGGTTTGACAGCACCTAGCGGCCCATTTCTGATGGTTGTTACTTTCTGTTCCTTTGTTGGGTTACAATAAATACCTTAATTACAATCCAATCCACCGGGTTGTGTGTGTTGCTTCCCTTTTTCCCCCTTGATCGAGTAGGGGTCGTAACATATGTGGGGGCTCGTCCGGGATCTTTTACCCGTTAAAGGGTTCCCGGGATTGTGTATCTGTTGTATCTCCCTTGGCGTAGTTGGTACGATTATTCGATTGTTGGTTGCGTGTATGGCGACGGGGTTTGATTTGCGTGGGTTTTTGGCCGACCCGTCTTATGAAAGCTTCAGTATTTGTAGGAAGGATGATCTTGTCCAAATCGCAGCCCATTTTAACTTGGGGCATTCCCGGCAGATCCTTAAGAGGGATCTTCAAGGGTTGGTACTTGCCGAGTTGCTGGAACGGGAGCTTGTCATGCTGCCGGTGCCGGCAGGGCCGACTGAGGACAGCCGCGAGAGCGTGCAAGGGGTACTGGCAGGGGAGCCACCAAAAACTCCCGTCACGATGCCCAGGTACGATCCTCTCTCGTCGGCGAGCACAGGCTCTGTACACGAGGCCAGACTGAAGGTCCGCCTCGCCCGCATCCGGTTCGAGGCCGAGGAAAGAGCTCAGAACCGAGAGGTTCAGCTCAAGCTGGACATTAAGCGGCTGGAGATAGAGGCAGAGACAGCTGTGCGTATCCGCGAGCTGGAACTGGCGTCTCAGACGAAAAGGGGCGTGGAGGTCGATGCAGAGCCTTCCGCCTCCTTACCAACGGGGTCTGCTCCTACGTTTGATATTAATAAAAATATGGCACTTGTTCCGGTATTTAGAGAGGTGGAGGTCGACTCGTATTTTTCGGCGTTTGAACGCATCGCCTCGGCTCTGCGATGGCCCAGCGAGGTTTGGGCGTTGATGTTGCAGTGCAAAATACAGGGCAAAGCTCAGGACGCTGTTTCCCCCGGTTGAGGAAAGCCTAAGTTATGAGCACGAAAAGTCAGCCATACTCCGTGCGTACGAACTAGTACCGGAAGCGTATCGGCAAAAGTTTCGTACCTGTAGAAAACCTTCGGATCGGACGTATGTTGATTTCGCCAGGGAGAAGGGAGCTTTGTTTGATAAGTGGTGTTCGTCGTGTAAGGTGGCTGATTACAAATCACTACGAGAGATGGTGTTAGTGGAGGAGTTTAAGAGGTGTCTGCCCGATCGTATTGTGGTCTATTTAAATGAACAGAAGGTTTCCTCTCTCTCCTGTGCAGCCGTGCTGGCTGATGAGTACGTGCTTACGCACAAAGCCACGTTTGGGCCCCAAACTGGGGGCGTTTCTGATGGGAGGAGGAGTGCTGCCTCAGGACAGACAAGTAACAGCGTCCAGAAGGATGACAGAGAGTGTTACTATTGTCACAAAACTGGACACGTTATAGAAAACTGTTTAACTCGTAAAGGCAAGGAAAGTGGGAGAAACACACAGTTTGCTCCTCCTAAAGGAATAGGATTAATAAAGGCAGAACCAAATTCCCCTCAAATTTTCGGTAACAGCGACACCCTCGATGAGTGTTTTAAACCATTCACTTTTAATGGGTCGGTGTCCCTGGCTTGTGATCCTGCTGACAAGCGTCCAGTGCGTATTCTGCGGGACACAGCTTGTTCGCAGTCAGTAATCCTCTCCTCCGTCCTGCCGTTTTCTGACCAGTCGGCATGTGGTTATGGTTCTGTGTTGCGGGGGGTGGAAATGGGGTATATGCTCCGACCCGTCCACCGTGTGTTTGTCCAATCTGAGCTAATCACCGGGTCTGTCTGCCCGGAGTTGCCTATTGAGGGTATTAGTTTCCTGATGGGTAACGACATAGCTGGAGGAAAAGTGACTCCTTCGCTGGAGGTGTTAAATGCGCCCCAGCGCATCGAGTCTGAGAAGGTAAATCACGGAACAACCGGTCGATATTCAGCCTGTGTGATTACTCGTGCCCAAGCCCGAAAGAAAACACAAAAGAAAAAGATGCTTGAAAGTGATATATCTTTATGTGACACTGTGCTTATGTCAAGCTTTACAGATAGTAATGAAAAATATGCTGTGGCTGACCCCCGTAATGACAGTGCTACGGGGCCTGGGGGTCCTGACGCACCGGTCGGTGACCGTCCGTCTCTCCCAGTGAGTCGGGCTCGCCTAAGTGAGGCGCAAAAGGCTGACCTGTCGTTGAAAAAGTGTTTCTCGAAGGTGGTGGGTAACAGCAACGCAACTGACGAGCGGATAGCCTATTACATGGAGGAGGATCTCCTAATGCGCAAATGGTCCCCCTCTGTAGCCGCTGATGCCGAGTGGGGCGTGGTATGCCAGGTAGTTGTGCCTGCGGAGTATAGAACGCACGTGTTATCGGTGGCGCACGAAAGTGATTGGTCCGGACATTTGGGCGTCAACAAAACGTACCAGCTACTGTTACAACATTTCTTTTGGCCCGGAATTAAAGGTGATGTTGTGAAATATTGCCGCAGCTGTCACGTGTGCCAACTCGTGGGTAAACCAAACCAGGTTGTGCCACCGGCTCCCCTACATCCAATCCCGGTGATAGGTGAGGCGTTTGATCGGGTGATAGTGGACTGTGTTGGTCCGTTGCCGAGGACAAAAAGTGGTAACGAATATTTGTTGACTATAATGTGTGCTGCTACCCGGTTCCCCGAGGCCATCCCCATGCGTAAGATTACTGCTAGCTCGGTGGCGAAGGGTCTTACAAAGTTCTTCTCCACATTTGGACTCCCTCGCACGGTTCAAACGGACCAAGGGACTAATTTTCAATCCAAGCTATTTAACCAAGTGCTCCAAACATTAAACGTGCGGCACGCTATTTCTAGTGCGTACCACCCGGAGTCGCAGGGCGCGCTAGAACGGTGGCATCAAACTTTAAAATCGATGCTGCGTAAATATTGCATGGAGAAAGAGAAAAGCTGGGATGAGGGAGTCCCGTTCGTATTGTTTGCGGCCCGTGAAGCCGTTCAGGAATCTTTAGGATTCAGTCCTGCCCAGCTTGTCTTCGGTCATACACCGCGTGGCCCGTTGCAAGTTCTGCAAGAGAAGTTTTTGTCCACAGAAACCGCGTCTGGGACGAACGTGTTAGACTACGTTAGTAAATTTCGTGAGCGCCTGCACGGTGCTAACGCCATTGCCCGGAAGATGTTGGCTGCCTCGCAAGGTGCCATGAAACAGAGGTTTGATCGGCGCGCCGTGCAGCGAAATTTCCAAAGGGGAGATAAAGTTCTGGCGTTGTTACCGGTTCCCGACTCGTCGTTGTCGGCCAAATTCTCCGGTCCGTACGAGATCCAAGATCGCCTCAGTGACACTGATTATGTTATCAGTACCCCAGAACGGCGTAAGAAAACGCGAATGTGTCACGTGAATATGCTAAAAGCGTATTTCACCCGTGAACCCGTTACTCCAGGCACAGCATTAATGGTGACCTCCTCAGCTGCACCTGCTCCTGAGGATAGCTTTGTTCCCCGTTCGGCTGATCCCCAAACTGCTCGCCTATCTAATTCCGAGATGCTGCAGGAGCTGCCGACTCGCTTAGAACATCTCTCCCCCGTCCAACAACAGAACCTACTTTCTTTGGTGGGTAGGTTTCCGGAACTTTTTGGTGATGTTCCGTCCCAGACCTCGGTTTTGTCCCACGATGTCGATGTTAGGAACGCACGGCCTATTAAGCAGCATGCGTACCGTGTCAACTCTGTCAAGCGCGCGCTAATGAAACAAGAAGCAGAGTATCTACTACGACACGGTTTCGCCCGCCCCAGCTCTAGTCCGTGGAGTTCCCCATGTCTGGTCGGCATTAAACCAGATGGTTCCCCGCGCTTTATCACAGATTTCCGCAAGGTGAACAATGTCACTGTCCCGACTCCTATCCATTGCCGCGGATGGAGGATTGTGTTGACAATTTAGGCACCGCCAAATATGTCAGTAAACTGGACCTGTTAAAAGGATACTGGCAAGTCCCGTTAACAGAGAGGGCGTCCAAAATATCCGCTTTTGTCACCCCGGATCACTTCCTCGAGTACACGGTCATGGCGTTTGGCATGTGTAATGCGCCTGCTACGTTTCAGCGTTTAGTAAATGTTGTGTTGTCGGGTGTGTCAAACTGTAATGCTTACCTGGATGACCTTATTGTGTACACTCGCTCTTGGGAGGAGCATGTACAGGTCCTCGAACAAGTGTTCACCCGGCTCAGGAGCGCCAAGCTCACCCTCAACCTGGCCAAATGTGACTTTGGTGAGGCCACTGTCACTTATCTGGGTCGACGGGTGGGACAAGGTCAGGTGCGGCCTGTCGAAGCCAAGGTCTCTGCCATCTCGGCGTGTCCCGTTCCTACTAACAGGAAGGCCCTGCGCAGTTTCCTCGGCATGGCTGGTTATTACCGCAGCTTTTGCCGAAACTTTTCCTCAGTGGTGCATTCGCTAACCAATCTCCTTAGCCCAAAAGTTGAGTACGTCTGGACAGCAGAGTGTAACCACGCATTTGAGAGTGTAAAGTCTCTCCTCACCCACGCCCCTGTGCTGGCTGCCCCTGACTTCACAACACCCTTTAAACTGGAGGTGGATGCCAGTGCAGTGGGTGCGGGAGCCGTCCTTCTGCAGGAGGATGAAGGGGGGGTTGACCATCCAGTGAGTTACTTCTCCAAGAAGTTTGACGTCCATCAGTTCAACTACTCCACCATTGAGAAGGAAACACTTGCCTTGCTGTTAGCTCTCCAACACTTTGAAGTGTACCTTGGGTCTAGCTCGTTACAAGTAGTGGTTTATACAGACCATAATCCGCTGGTGTTCCTCACGCGCATGTACAACCAGAACCAGCGCCTCATGCGCTGGGCGCTGGCTATGCAGGATTACAGCCTTGAAATTCGACACAAAAAGGGGAGTGAAAATGTGGTAGCTGATGCCCTTTCCAGGTTATAAAGAAAAAGGAGTAACGTGGTATTATTTGTAATTTGGAAAATGTATTTTGATATGCGGTGGCCGCCATTTTAAGGGGGGGAATGTTACGGCCGTGAGCCGACCGCATTGTCTCCCCTCCCTCTGCATGCGCTACTCCTCCTGTTTTTCCGCAGAGCAGCTCAAGAGGGCGGGTCCTCCCGTCCCCGGAACCAACGAGAGAGCGACGGCGCCGTGGAGGCGTATAAAAGCGTGATCGCGTCTTGCAAGCGGCGGCAGACACCTGTAGAGAATCTAGGCGCGTAGTCGCATTCGTTGAGAGGTTACATTTGTGTTCCCAGATTTGGGCCAGGGTAAGAACACTGTACTGACGTTGTTCATTTGCACTCATTTAGGTTTGTCTCTGTTTAGCCACACTAGGTTTAGGGGGTGCTGATCATTTGTATTTCCGTTTTCCTTATGCTAGAGTAGCCAGTTAGGATTTGTTTTAGGACCGTTCTCATTTAGTTATTAGACAGGTAGCTCCGTTTTATTTGAAGGAGTTCTCTTTTGGTTATATTTGTTTCTTTGGTTTGACAGCACCTAGCGGCCCATTTCTGATGGTTGTTACTTTCTGTTCCTTTGTTGGGTTACAATAAATACCTTAATTACAATCCAATCCACCGGGTTGTGTGTGTTGCTTCCCTTTTTCCCCCTTGATCGAGTAGGGGTCGTAACAGGGACCCTGAAGATGTGGCCCTTCTGCGCCACGCCAAGAGGGAGGAGCTCCGGAGGGAGGGTGTGCCCGGCATCTCCGAGGCTCTGGTGGACGGCCGATTAACCAAGGCCCAGTTGGCGCTGTACTGCAGGCGGAGGACCCGTGGAGAAGAGGCCACCATCCGCCAGGTGGAGGCCCTGCTGCAGGAGCTGACAGGGGACAAAGGCAGGGACCTGCTGGGTGTTCCCCTCCTGGACCGGGTGAGGATGGAGCACATCTGGCGGGTTCAGAAGAGGCACGTCAAGTGCATCAAGGACCTGCCAGGTGTGCCTCTGTACACAAAGACCGGCACCACCACCACCAAGGAGGGCGTCGTCCTCACCAAGTACAGGTGTGCGCGAGGTTCAACGTCCCTGCCACCTGAACCGCTTTATTCCAGGTGAGTTTTAATGGCATCACCAGCGTCTAACACACTGACGACCATTTACTTTTATTGTTAATACATGTTTTACAATACAATATTCTCTACTTTCAGGGACCCAGGCCAATGACCTGAACTTCCAGCTCTACCTGCTGGACGGGCTGAACCGGTGGAACCAGGCCGGGCTGCTGCTGCTGTGGCTGAGAAGATGTCCGCTCTCCTCAGCTACTCGGGGGATCTGGTACATTGTGTGAACAGATTTGGCACCAATGTGTTTGGACAGATGTTTGTCCCCTCTAACCGCCTCCCCAGCAAGTACACTGGTAAGTTGCACTGAATACTGAATGCTTCACACTGGGACATGAAATGACGACCAGGCTTGCATAGGTTTATAATGGAATGTTGTTAATTATGCAAAGCAGATTAGATTCACATATTTGCATATTCTGTCGTCCAATCTGTCATCATAAATATGTTAACAAGTCACAACAAGAAGGTGCTATAATCAAATAATAAATGGGGGCTGCTCACTTTCTATCTATATTCAGACCAACATTTACATGGGTTCCACACATGTTGATGTACTTATTCTGCTAATCCCAATATTGTTTTCATTCCCAGGAGAGTTGATAGGCATCGACTACCTGTACATGCAGACGGGGAAGTGCATGCAGGACATGGATCCTGAGGGGGAGGAGACGGAGCAGCTGCTGGAGGACCTGGGCGACGAGGCAGAGGATAAGGGCTTCACAGACGACACCGAGGCTAGTCTGGAGGTCGTCTCTGCCCTCATTTCGTTACCACCTGCTCAGCCCTCCACCAGTGGTTCCTGGTCCGCTGCTCCACCTCCTCCTTCTCCTCCACCACCACCACCTGCTCAGCCCTCCACCAGTGGTTCCTGGTCCGCTGCTCCACCTCCTCCTCCACCACCACCACCTGCTCAGCCCTCCACCAGTGGTTCCTGGTCCGCTGCTCCACCTCCTCCTTCTCCTCCACCACCACCACCTGCTCAGCCCTCCACCAGTGGTTCCTGGTCCGCTGCTCCACCTCCTCCTCCACCACCACCACCACCTGCTCAGCCCTCCACCAGTGGTTCCTGGTCCGCTGCTCCACCTCCTCCTTCTCCACCACCACCACCTGCTCAGCCCTCCACCAGTGGTTCCTGGTCCGCTGCTCCACCTCCTCCTTCTCCTCCACCACCACCACCTGCTCAGCCCTCCACCAGTGGTTCCTGGTCCGCTGCTCCACCTCCTCCTTCTCCTCCACCACCTGCTCAGCCCTCCACCAGTGGTTCCTGGTCCGCTGCTCCACCTCCTCCTTCTCCTCCACCACCACCACCTGCTCAGCCCTCCACCAATGGTTCCTGGTCCGCTGCTCCACCTCCTCCTTCTCCACCACCACCTCCACCTGCGTCAGCTGCTGTCACCGCTCCGGGTGCCACCCCACAGGTTCCTGTTGAGCAGTTGGTAAGTACCTTTGAGAAATAGTGAAACATAACATTTCGATTTCTTTCCTATTTGTCCAGCATCGATGTTAAAATGGTTTTATTTTTCAGGCAGTGGATGAAAACAACATCCCGGGCCTGGACAGGGTGGACCGCCTAGCCGAGTATCTGGTGGGGCTGAGGAGCCAGACCAGCCTGGCCCTCAGCAACCGGGATGTCGGCATCATCGTCGGCCTGTGGGAGGACCTGCTGCCCTACGACCAGCAGAAGGCGGTGTATCATGCACGGCACCAGGACAGGCTGCTGACGGGGCGCTTCAGGTCGCCTAACAAAAAGGGAGAGTTCACATCGGGTGTGGACAGTTTGCGGAGATACACCATAACAGCGAGTGCATCTCCTGCACAGTGGCCTTCATGCTGCCGCCTGGTTGATGCCATCTGTGTCAGGCTCTGCACCCTCCACCCTTCACCTACCAAGAAGGGGAAGGGGTACCTCTCAAGGTGGAGTCTGATCCTGAGAGACTACCGCAGGATCAGGCAGCTCATCCTGGCCAACGGGGCCGTGATGTCCACCACCAGCCTGCAGCTGGTTGAGGTGAGCCAGACCACCCTCATCCAGTGGCACAACAGGAGGGTGGCCAGGCAGGGTGTCTCTGTGTTGTGCCAGGGTGTGGACCTGCCTGCCCCCGTGCCTGTTGCCACCGTTGTCTTACCTCAGGGTATGGACCGCCCCGCTGTGGCTCCTCAAACCCCGGGCCTGGTGAACTATTCCTACCCCCTCCCGGAGAGCACAGCGGGGCGGGCCAAAAGGAACCAGAGGGCCACAGCCACTGCCGCCGCAGCACCAGCAACGGCACCATCACCATCACCATCACCATCACCAGCACCATCACCAGCACCGGCACCAGCATTGGCACCAGCACCGGCACCATCACTGGCACCAGCACCATCACCAGCACCAGCAACGGCTGTGAGGCCCAGGATAAAGACAGCCCAGAGGCGGCTGTTTCCCTGTCCTCCCGCCCCTGCCCCCTGTCTTCAGCAGCACCCCTGCTCCATTTGTTTTTGCTCTCCCCCGGGCCCCTGCTCTCTCCGGCACTCCTGCCCTCACCCAATCCCTCCCTAGCACATCATTCCTCCCGGTCAACCCCCTGTTGCGCTACCCTCACGCCCCCCATTATGTTTGCTGTCCCCTCAGCAGTGCCTCCCCAAGCCCCACAACAGAAGAGGCCGTACAACAGGACTGGGGAGGCAAATAAATGCAGGAGGTGTGGGGAGCCCCGGAGTGCAGCGACTGGCCACAGCCGGTACAAGGGGACAATCTACTGCCCCTCCTCCGAGTCCCTGACCAAGGAGCAGTGTTTGGCGGAGAGGAGGAACAAAGATCACCCGTGTTAAATCGATATGTTATATGTTCAAATAAACATGTTTACATTCTAACAAATGTTTTAGGATTTATTTGCTGGTCATCTTATTCGAATCATTAGCCAGATCCACTCCACAAGAGGAAGCAACATACTACTATTGCAATATAATAAGCACACAAAATGATTTATAGTAGAAATACTTGTAGGTTGAAGATGGAGGCTAAATTGAGCCTACAGGTTACAATACAAATAATAACTAAACAAGTAGCTTGCTATGGAGTGCCCAGGTGTGCTGTGAATAGCTGTATGAGCCTGATAGGGCTGGCCCGAATTATTCGAATATTCGAATACTCGTTCGAAAAATTAGTATTCAAAGCTTAAATCAGTATTCGGAGCTTTGTTGTTTCACGTACGTGACGTTACCAGAGCGAGGGAGGCAAACTATAAGCGACACCAAGCAGAGAAGCGAGAGAGGTGGAGGAAGAATAGATATCTTGTTTCCCTTTACTTTATAACAACATTAGCGGGATCTCGGGAGGAAAAGAAATGCTTAGTGAAATGCTAACCTTAGTCGTTTGTTCACGTTCGCTGTACAGCGCCGCGCCAATCAACTGTGACTGGTTTGCTGCAGAGCGTGAGCATCTTGCGAATACCCGGTCAATATAATAGATATAATATGGACACATAAGACACCAATATTCGGTATTTGTTATGGATTTATTGTACAAATTCCCTGAAAAGATGCACGTTCCAGAATGAATTGAAAAGCTCCCGCAAGGGCTGAGATGGCAGAGGACAGCTGATTTGGTACGGAACAGCTGTTCGCTTCCACGGGGAAAAACGAAGTAACTCCAACTTACTTAGGCCTACTAATTAACGTTCAAAAGCTATTAAATCTTCTACAAAATATGCAGATACTGTCAAAATTGGTTCCAGGGAGTATATAGGGATTATTAATGTTGTTTTTGATGGTGTGTTTTTTTCTGGAACGAGTATTCGAATATTCACTCGGAAAAACCAACGAGTATTCGAAGCCTGAAAAATGGCATTCGGGCCAGCCCTAGAGCCTGAATAGTTGTTCTTTGGCTGCCTCGTTGGCGCTCCCTGCCACGTGTAAGTCGAGTTAATTCTTGGTAGTGACAGCCAATCACATTTCAGTCTGCTACCAAGAATCTACTAAAAATACAATGCTATGGCCAATCAGCGCTCGTATCGCTTCCAAGAATTGTACGAAGTATACTACGCTCTGGCCAATCAGCGCTCGTATCGCTACCTACGAAGAATCGCACTTTTGAAGAGTGACATTACGAAAATGTTCACTTCTTACCAACATTTCCGAGGTAAGTCAGTCCTTTCTAGCTATTTTCAATCCAAATAAATTGGCAAACACCTATATATATATAAACAGGTTTTAGTTGGATGAATAACCTGTGGCTCAGAAACGTTAAGTACTAGGTAATACATAACGTTAGACAGTGTTATCTGTCTCATCACCGTTATGACTTTACAGCTTTCCGATGGCGATGTGGATTTCCTACTTATAGTATGTTAATTTAAAATAAATTTCACGTTAACATATCCGACAAATGCCGGTTGATGAACATTACAGCTTATATATGTTACATAGCTTATATATGATACACAGCTTATATATGTTACACAGCCTATGGAGAGCTGCCTAGTCTTTACTCGTAATATTGATCTGTTTCTCTCGTTTACTATTCTTAAAACACATTAGCCTATTATATTAAATTCATTATGTATTACATTGAATAGGTCCAGTGCCGTTAAAAAGATCATTTCATAAAGCCCAACGTGATTTAAAGCAGGTTAACATCCAACTCTACTGCAAATAGGCATGTAATATAAAATCACTATTCACAGTGCCTAATAATAGTCTGCTGTCCTGCAACAGGGCCATAACGAGGTGGTCACCGTAACTAACACATAGTGACAAATATACAGAGAGCAGAATATTAAAGCAACATTACGAGGTGATCATGACTGAATATAACTGTTAGTAATATAATATTCACAGCTGCCTTAAGTAATGTGTTCAAGTATTTGTTGTATTTTCTTTCTTTGTTCTTAAGATATTAAGTGGTAGGCTATATAACTTTACACAGTATTACTGGATTATGTCATTTAAGTATCACACTTTTAGTAGTAGTAGTAGATTTTTATTTAACATGGACATGACAATATCATTGGACGAAACCAGATGCATTGTTTTCAGTGTATTAGCATAAATGCTAGTTTTCAACACCTGTGGGGTGTTCCACAAAGCCGGTTTTATCATATAACCGGGTAAATTAACCCAGGGTTTGCGGTTTTCCGTTCCAAAAGGAACACGGTATGTTAGTTGCTATAGAAACATATGCTCTGAATCAAACCTGGTCGGAACAGGTTTTGCGCAGGTTAAGTTTAAAGATAACCCGGTTTTGCTCAGGGTATTTAAACCTGCGTTCACCACAGCTTTTACGTGATCACAATGGCATGCCCTTTTGACGAGAGGCCGGTTGATATCGGAGCGCAAATAATTCGTGCAATTCACAGAGAGAGATTAATTAGTCCAAGGCTCGACATATTGTCCTTTCCGGAGGACTTTTTGCTGGAGAGATATCGTTTTTCACAAGATTCTTTGATACATTTAAATAACCTTCTCCAACCCTAAATTGCAAATGTTACCAATCGTGGATCTGCCCTCAGTTCACTACAAACAAGCGCTGAAGCGGTTGTTGCATAACTTCATAGTTTTTCCAGGCCATAAACCCACGAGACGCATTAAAATGGAGTTTCAACAACTTGCAGGTCAGCATTATCTACTTTACGTGTTCCCAAATGGCACCGAAATGATCCTTGTTGACTTTTCATCTGGGTGTTGTATTTCAGGATTTCCAAATGTAATCGGGTGCATTGATGCCACACAAGTGCCCATACAAACCCGGACTCCTTAGTTATTGTTCTTGGGGACTTTAACAAAGGCAACCTCAGCCACGAACTCCCCAAATATAAACAGTTTATTGATTGCCCGACCAGAGAGGAGAATATTCTGGATCACTGCTACACCACAATAAGCAGTGCATATCACGCCGTCCCACGCGCTGCACTGGGCCTCTCTGACCACGTCATGGTCCACCTGATCCCCACATACAGGCAGAAACTCAAGCTCTGTAAACCTGTTGTGAGGATATCCAAGCAGTGGACCAGTGAAGCGGTGGAGAACCTTCAGGCGTGTTTTGACTGCACCGACTGGGATGTGTTCAGGTCTGCCACCAACTATCTGGACGAGTACACAGAGGCTGTGACGTCATACATCAGCTTCTGTGAAGACTGTTGTATTCCATCACGCACCACGGTGAGTTATAACAACGACAAACCCTGGTTCACAGCCAAACTCAGGAACCTACGGCTGCAGAAGGAGGAGGCGTTTAGGAGTGGGGACAGAGAAAGGTTTATAGAGTTAAAGTACGCATTTAGCAAGGCGGTGCGTGAAGCTAAACGTCAGTACTCTGAGAAGCTCCAACATCAGTTCTCAGCCAAAGACTCTAGATCTGTTTGGAAGGGGCTCAAGCAGATCACCAACTACAAACCAACCCCCCCTCGCTACATCAACAACCTGCGCCTTGCAAATGAGCTAAATGTGTTCTACTGTCGCTTTGATAGGCAAAGGGACAGACCTGACACCATCCCCTACGACACCTTCTCCCAGCCTCATCCCACTGACTCCCCCACCACCAGCTCTACAGGACCTCCACAACTTCAATCCTCTGTGTCCCCCACCTCCCCCACCACAGTGACGTCTCTCTGCCTGCAGGATTGGGACGTCCACAGGCTCTTTAAGAGTCAGAACCCCCGCAAAGCAGCCGGCCCAGACTCTGTCTCTCCATCCACCCTGAAGCACTGCGCCGACCAGCTGTCTCCAGTGTTCACGGACATCTTCAACTCCTCGCTGGAGACCTGTCAAGTGCCAGCCTGCTTCAAAGCCTCCACCATCATCCCCGTCCCCAAAAAACCAAGGACCACAGGACTCAATGACTACAGACCCGTCACCCTGACCTCTGTGGTCATGAAGTCATTTGAGCGCCTTGTGCTGCCCCACCTGAAAGCCATAACCGTCCCACTCCTGGATCCCCTACAGTTCGCCTACAGAGCCAACAGGTCTGTAGACGATGCAGTAAACATGGCTCTGCACTACACCCTCCAGCATCTGGACTCCCCAGGAACATATGCCAGAATCCTGTTTGTGGACTTCAGATCTGCATTTAATACGATCCTCCCAGCTCTGCTTCAGGTCAGGCTCTCCCAGCTCCACGTGCCCGATTCCACCTGCAGGTGGATTACAGACTTCCTGTCTGACAGGAAGCAGCGTGTGAAGCTGGAGAAACATTTATCTGAATCCCAGACCATCAGCACCGGATCCCCCCAAGGCTGTGTTCTTTCCCCTCTGCTCTTCTCCCTGTACACAAACCGCTGCACCTCCAGTCACCAGTCTGTCAAGCTCCTGAAGTTCGCGGACGACACCACGCTCATTGGGCTCATCTCTGGCGGGGATGAGTCCGCCTACAGGTGGGAGATTGACCATCTGGTGACCTGGTGCAGCCAGAACAACCTGGAGCTTAACCCTTTAAAAACAGTGGAGATTATTGTGGATTACAGGAAGAACCCAGCCCCATCCACCCCCATCATCCTGTGTGGCTCCCCAGTCGACTCTGTGGAGTCCTGCCGCTTCCTGGGCACCATCATCACCCAGGACCTAAAATGGGAGCTCAACATCAGGTCCCTCACCAAAAAAGGCCAGCAGAGGATGTTCTTCCTGCGCCAGCTGAAGAAATTCAACCTGCCAAAGACTATGATGGTGCACTTCTACACTGCAATCATTGAGTCCATCCTCACCTCATCCATCACTGTCTGGTACACTGCTGCTACGGCTAAGGACAAGAGCAGACTGCAGCGTATCATACGCTCTGCGGAGAAGGTGATTGGCTGCAACCTTCCATCCCTCCAGGACCTGCACAGCTCCAGGGCTCTGAGTCGGGCAGGCAAGATTATGGCCGACCCCTCCCATCCTGGTCAGTTTATTTGGAACTCTCCTCTCTGGCAGGAGGCTGCGGTCCATCAGGACCAAAACCTCCCGCCACTTGAACAGTTTCTTCCCCTCTTCAGTTGGGTTCCTTAACAAGTCCCAGGACCACCACCCCCACTGACTGACAATGACTCTGGCACTCATACCCATCACCAATTTGTAAATTCTTATATTCTTGTATCTTAAATTCTTAAATTCTTGTATCTTATACTTATTTATTTATTCTATTTTATCCTTTTTTAATTGATCGCTTATGTTCCTGCTTGTTTATATGGTGTTATATATATATATATATATATATATATATCTTCTTCATTGTTCATTGTTATTGTCTTAATGTATGCACCTTAATCACCAAGCCAAATTCCTGGTTGGTGTAAAACCCTTCTTGGCAATTAAATCCTTTCTGATTCTGATTCTGATACTGGCCCCATCTATAAATGAGGCTGATTATGTGAACAGGAAAGACTATCACAGTATAAATGTTCAGAAAAGTGTACACTGCCTGTATTGGCTAGTCAGCAAGCACCATCCTCTGTGTCAATCATACTATATCAGGATGCTTTTGAGGTTGCAAACCCACTTGGATCAGGCAAGAAGAAGCACAAGCTCCTTGCTGTTTACATGACACTGGGTGAAATACTGCCACATAATAGATCAGCTATAGACCCTGGGCAGTTGGTGCTTCTTTGCAGGGAAGTTGATATTCGCCATTTTGGCCAAGAAAAAGTATTTTCTACCCTAGTAGATGAGCTTAAGGAGATTGAGGAGACTGGCATTACTTTAAACAGTGGTGTGACCTTGCAGGGGGCAGTGATAGCAATCGTAGGTGATAACCTGGGATCACATTCTATTGGGGGATTCACAGAATATTTCTGCAGAAGCAAAAACTTTTGTCGATACTGCAGAGATAGAGAGAGTTTTGAAAGAGAGCCCACAAAGCTTGGCACAGTAAGGACAAAAGAAACCTATGAAAACTGTGTTGAGGAGTTGTCCAGGGGTCAGGAAATCATGATTGAGGGTGTGAAGTTTGACTCAGTTTTCAACAAACTTAAACATTTTCATGTGTGCCAACCAGGCCTTCCACCATGCCTAGGGCACGATCTTTTTGAGGGGATTGTTTCCAATGATCTCGCGTTGTACATTGAGAACCTGGTGTCTGTGGGAAAACACTTTTCGTATACTCAGTTGAACAGAAGTATATCTAATCTGAAATTACAAGGAAGTGATGCCAGTAACCGGCCATGTGATGTAAGGCCAAAAGGGGAAAAGTTGGGTGGGAGTGCTGCTCAGAACTGGTGCCTATTGCGGCTTCTCCCAATTCTTATTGGTGATCGAATAAAGAATCCCCTGGAAGACCAAGTCTGGTTATTGTGCCTTAAACTTAGGGAGATAGTGGAGCTTATTTGTGCACCCAAAATCCATGCCAACCAGGTGGCCTATCTTAACATTCTAATCAGGGAATATCTGGACTCTAGAGTGTCTCTTTTTCCAGACAAATCTGCGAAACCAAAACACCACTACCTTCTCCACTATCCAGACCTTATCTTAAAATTTGGTCCTCTCATTCGCCTCTGGACATTGCGCTTTGAAAGTAAGCACACATATTTTAAGCAGTGTGCACGAAAGCTCCGCAACTTTAAGAGTCTCGGTAGCACTCTGGCAGAAAGGCACCAGTTACTACAGGCCTACCTGCACAGTGGGAACATTGTTGCTCCCGTTCTCCAAATTGATCAGGCAAATGCATTTTATAGTCAAATCTACAATGCAGCGATTCAGCAAGCAGTGACGTGCAGGGGGTTAACAAAAGACACCACAATGGAAACAGCAAGTGCCACATACAAAGGCACCACATACAAAAAGGGCATGACTGTTGTTCTTAATCTCAATGACTGGGTAAGATTGCTCTAATAATAGTCAAACAGGAAAAGGTGTATTTTGTTTCGGAAAAGTATCAGTCAGTTCCAGTTTAGGACCTTGGGTGCACTGTCTACAGCATAGCTGTGAGACTCAGTATGTTTGTGTATGTGCTGACAGTCTTGCTGACTATTACCCGGTGCCTGTATATAGGAGGTTTGATCTCGATCTTGCTGTTCTCCACCATTCTGTCTGTTTAGGTCACGAGTGATGGAGGACATCATACGTGGCACCCTCCCTCATATTGATGACGAGACTCTCGGGAGACTTGTAGAAAGTCTCTCTGCAATGGGTCTGAGGGAGGCAGACAACCTGATGTTTATCAGAGAAGATGACATAAAAGACCTGCTGTCAATTGTTGATTGCAGGAAACTTCTTCACAAATTCAGCAACAGAGGTAAGGCATAATTTATAGCAAAAGGGTCACTCTTGAGAAATCCAGTGGGTCTGCTGTCTGGCCACGTCGCTGGCAGACCCCTTGTCCCCACTAAGAAGCTGTGTTCCAAAGGATACGTCGACGTATCCTTTGGAACACAGCTCCACCAGAACCTGCACCTGCCCGTACCCCGGTTGAAGGGTCGCGTAACCAGCGTTGGCCTGTAGTAGATGGAAGAGATATAATTAGTTTCATCAAATGTATTCATCATTAAAAAAATAAATATGAGCAAAACAACACAATAATACTGACAGGATCTGTATGCAGAGATATCTTGTTCGCCTCGAATTGTGACCCGTTTGCTATACATTATCCGACTTACTAGATGGCTACCAACTAAATTAATCAATTAATTGAAACAAAATTAGATTTTAAATGTAAATATTTTATATAGAAATTGTATATCTTAAATGTTGGTATGCAGAGAAACATTAAACTTTATCTGTACATAAAGGCAGCCAACAAATGACGACTATGAGCCATCAAGACCTCTCACAAATACTGACCCTGACACCAGTCTCAGAACTGGAAACAACAGTGCAGTCCCCCATGATTCCGGCTGGAAACAGCAACTGGACCACATCATTTAGAGTACCCCTAGAGAAGTGTAGAGCCAGCCTCCGGAGGAAGCTGAATGACAAGGAGAAGCCTGATATCTCGGACAGGAGACATATGGTTAGAATGATAGTGGATGAAATGAGACAGCATTGCCTAAACCCCACCCTCAGCCAGTGTGCATTTATTGCAAAAGGCATTACTTGGTTGCCATGGCGCCGTCGAGGGTGGCTGCCTGTTGCAGTAGCTCTTGCAGTTCCTACTTATTTTTTCTTCTAATTGCTACTATTATTTCAACTTGACATCTTTCTGATATTCGCTGGAAGGTGCCTTTAATCTTTTAAACACATTTGATCATTAGTTTAAGTTAGTGTTAGTGTAGTTTTTAGTGTAATTTGTGATACTCGTGGACCAAACAATGATTACCCATACGAGGGAAGGGCTGCTGATGTACCGGCCGGGACCAACGGCCGGGGCCGTTGGAGCCCCACCCGCGGGCATACCTGCGGAGCTTAGGAGACACCGGAGGGGAACGAGAGCCGGAACGAAGGCAAGGTTGAGACGGGAGACGCACAGGAGATTTAAACCTTGCCTTCCATCTATCGTGATGGGGAACGTGAGATCGTTGGCCAACAAAACGGACGAACTAACAGCCTTGGCGAGCGGTCAGTGTGTGTACCGGGAGTGTAGTTTGTTGTGCTTCACGGAGACATGGCTACATAGGAATATACCGGACTGTGCTATCGAGTTGGCTGGCTTCACGCTAGCGAGAGCGGACAGGGGACGACTGAGCGGAAAGAAGAAAGGAGGGGGTCTAGCCGTCTTTGTGAACACAAAATGGTGTAACCCCGGACATGTTACCGTGAAGGAGAGCATCTGTACTCCAGATATCGAACTGTTAGCTGTGGGATTGAGGCCATACTATCTGCCTCGGGAGTTTTCTCACGTCATCGTTGTTGTTGTGTATGTACCACCGTCCGCAGTGGCAGCGCGCGCCTGTGACGTCATCCACTCTACCGTCGCGAGATTACAGACTCGGCACCCCACAGCGCTCATGATAATCAACGGAGACTTCAATCATGTCTCTCTCTCCAAAACTCTGACCAGCTTCACACAGTATGTGAAATGTAAAACCAGAGGAAATAAAATTCTGGACTGTCTTTATGCCAATGTGAGGGAGGCATACAGCTCCTCTCCCCTCCCACCCCTCGGCCAGTCTGACCACAACTTGATACACCTTACACCTGTGTACAAGCCTGTTATAAACAAGCAGCCGGCTACCACCAGGACTGTGAAGGTGTGGTCTAGAGAGGCTGAGGAGGCCCTGCAGGACTGCTTCCAGAGAACAGACTGGGATCTGTTCCAGGAAGACCACGCAGAGGACATTGAGGGACTCTCCCATTGCATTACGGATTACATCAGGTTCTGTGAGGACAGCGTTGTACCCATCAAGAAGGTCCGCTGTTTTCCTAACAACAAACCCTGGATTAATAAGAACATTAAAATCCTACTTAACAGGAAGAAGAGGGCTTTCATGGCAGGAGACAGAGAGGGGGTAAAATCAGTTCAGAAGGAGCTGAGAAGGGAACTAAGGGCGGCCAAAAACCGCTATAAGGAGAGGCTGGAGGGCAAGCTGGAAATGAACAGTGCCAAGGAGGTGTGGGATGGGATGAAGCAGATTACGGGACACAGACTGCCAGGTCCAGCTGTGGGGGGCGGGCACGAACGTGCTAATGAGCTGAACCTATTCTTCAATAGGTTCGACTCAACCCCTGCCCCAGTGAGCTCAGCGAGTCAGTCTGTGCCCCCCTCCTTCACCTCCCCTACCCCCAACCCAGTCACCTCCCCTCCCTTTCCCCCTCCACTCCCCCTTGCTACCAGTCTTGTCATTACATCAGGCCAGGTGAGGCAGGAGCTATCTAAGCTCCAGAGGTATAAGGCAATGGGTCCGGACAACATCAATCCCAAGGTGCTTAAAGCGTGTGCCGGACAGCTTGCTGGAGTGTTCCAACACCTCTTCAACCTCTCCCTGAGGCTAAAGAAGGTGCCCCAGTTGTGGAAGACCTCCTGCATTGTTCCGGTGCCTAAGATAGCTCGTCCTAGCTCTCCCAATGACTACAGGCCAGTGGTGCTGATCTCACACATCATGAAGACCTTCGAAAGACTGGTTCTACAGCACCTCAGGCCCCAGGTGTGTGACTCCATGGACCCACTGCAGTTCGCGTACCAGGCCCAACTCAGCGTGGACGACGCCATCATTTACCTGCTGCACAGGGCTTACTCACACCTGGAGAAGCCGGGGAGCTCAGTGAGAGTCATGTTCTTCGACTTCTCCAGTGCGTTTAATACCATCCAGCCTCCCCTGCTTGAGAAGAAGCTCTCAGCAATGCAGGTACACCCTGACATGGTGGCCTGGATTGGTGACTACCTTTCCAGCAGGCCACAGTACGTGCGGCTGCAGAGCAGCCTGTCAGATGTGTTGATGAGCAACACTGGCGCACCCCAAGGAACAGTACTTTCACCCTTCCTCTTTACCATCTACACCTCTGACTTCAGCTTCAACTCTGGAACCTGCCATCTCCAGAAATTCTCAGATGACTCCTCCATCGTGGGCTGCATCAGTGAGGACAGGGAGGACGAGTACAGAGGTGTGGTGGAGGACTTCGTCAGATGGTCTGAGGAGAACCACCTCCAACTCAACATCGGCAAGACCAAGGAGCTGGTGGTGGACTTCCGCCGGAAGAGGAAGCCCCCAACCCCTATTACCATCCAGGGGGTTGAAATTGAGACGGTGGATTCGTATAAGTTCCTTGGAGTACACATCAACAATAAACTGGACTGGTCTGACAACACAGAGGCCCTCTACCGGAAGAGTCAGAGCAGACTCTTCTTCCTCAGGAGGCTCAGGTCGTTTGACGTGTGTGGCAGGCTGCTAAGGACATTTTATCTGTCTGTGGTAGCCAGCACGCTGTTCTTTGCTGGGGCGTGCTGGGGAGGAGGCATCAAGGCTGGGGAGTCAAACAGACTCAACAAGCTGGTTAGGAAAGCCAGCTCTGTTGTGGGACTTGAGCTGGACAGTCTGGAGGTGGTGGTGGAGAGGAGGATGAGGGACAAATTCAAGTCCATCATGGGCAACCCCTCCCATCCCCTCCATGCTGAGCTGTGGCAGATGGGGAGCACCTTCAGCCACAGGTTCATGTTCCCCAGGTGCAAGACGGAGCGCTTCAGGTGCTCCTTTGTGCCGGTAGCCATTAGGCTGTTCAACAGTGCCCGATGATGATTGTGTTTGTGTATGTCTATGTGTTTGCATATGCATGTGTGTGTGTGTTTAGGTATGCGTATATATGTGTATATGCATCACCCATCTTGATGTTGTTTCTATTTGTCTTGTTTTTGTCCCTATTAACTATAAGCGTCTCCTTATGCATTAGCACTTTGTATTTATTTATTGTATTTATTACATTGTTATTTTGTCCTGTGTCCTTCTACTGCTGCTGCAACAAACAAATTTCTCCTACGGGGGATTAATAAAGTTATATCGTATCGTATCGTATCG
Source organism: Gadus macrocephalus (assembly GCF_031168955.1). Lineage (NCBI taxonomy): Eukaryota > Metazoa > Chordata > Actinopteri > Gadiformes > Gadidae > Gadus > Gadus macrocephalus. The sequence continues at coordinate 18,921,152 of NC_082402.1, forward strand.
TATCATAGAACAATATCCCAATAGCCTTCAAGACAGGACAGAAGAGGGAGAAAAGATGGGGAGTGGCCACTACACGCTCTGTCAGCAGCTGAAGTCCAGAGTTGACAATTTGAACAGAAACAACACTCTAGCTCGAATGAGAAAAGAGAGAAGGCCTGCTATGACTCCTGCTGCCACTGCTGGCAACAGTGAGCCAGCCAGAAAATGTGCCAAAACAGACTCATATGGCTGCATTAACTGGCAGCCAATCGTTCTCCCAGAGGGAGAAACGAAGGAGTCTCTTCTTCATAAAAAAGAGGAGCTCAAGCTCATTTTCAGCCACGAGGGCCAAAGAGGAGCGGAGAGGGCAAGAGTAGCAGAACTGATACAGATTACCTTCGAGACCCAACGGCGCAACATAAACATGCTGCCAGCTATGCAGGAACTGACTAAAGAATGGCCATTCCTCTTCCAGAAGAGATTCCTCCTTGATCACTTCCACCAGCTGACAGGGATCGAGCTGGATGCAAGACTCAGGGAGTCCATGGATAGCAAGGGGAAGAGGGTAATGACATTTTTCAAGTCACAGCTGCTTCGTTGGGGAAAAGAAGTAAGGACAGTCCTCGCCAACTTGGCAAAAGAGCCAGAAGTTGACCCTGCCTTGCAGTCATATTGACCATGATGGCCTTCTTTAATGAAAAAGAGGACGCCCTGTTCATTCTAGCTGATGTAAGTAATTGTTTTATGTTATTTCCATGATAACGTACAGTTCACTTAGATACTATAATATTGAATCTAAGTACTGTTTTTTGTTCTTTTGTGTTACTTTTTCATATAGCTCACCACCACTCAGGCAGACGCAGAGACCCAGCTTTCCCTTCCCAGGACGCCAAGAATAATCCTGCTGGGTAAGATTGCTACACTTGAACAATCATTGGTAACCCTTCCTTTTACAGTCCCCTAATTACTAGGTATTTACCCGGTACATACATGGTAAATCATAGTGTATTACTGGGTAATTGCCACTGGTAATAAGAAGGTAAATACAGAGGTAGTTACCCGGTAAATACATGGTAAATCATAGTGTATTACTGGGTAATTACCACTGGTAATAAGAAGGTAAATACAGAGGAATTATCCGGTAAATTATAGTGTATTACTGTGTAATTACCACTGGTAATAAGAAGGTAAATACAGAGGAATTACAGCTGAAGTACTAAGTAAAACCTCCACTATTACCCATCAACTCAACTAAGTAGCGTGTAGTTGTAACTGTTTTAGGTTGGTAATAACTCCGATATTGTGTACTTCCTAGGAAATTAGGCAACCAATTCTTATAAACACCTATTATCCAAGGTTTATGTTGGTAACAGCCCAAATTTAATGATGTACTATCTAGAAATTAGCATAGTGCTTTCCAATAAAATACTATTTCTTAGTTATTATTCATAGCTACACCCATTTAGAAAGGGTTTATTCGATTTACCACTATGGAATTACTTACCTGGTAACAACCCTCTGCAGGAACAGTTTTCCTCTAGTGTCATGGTACATCTTCTTAAATACTGGGTACAAAGCCGTTTGTTTCCATGGTATTACCAGGTTCTTACCATATAATTTATACATGTACGTTCTGCGACGTTACCAAGTAAAACACGACAACTTACCCAGTAATTATGCTGAAACTGTACTGTAAAAGGAAGCCTCGTTTGTTTCCATGGTATTACCAGGTTCTTACCATATAATTTGTAATACATTATTCCCTTTTCCATGCAGTCAACACAAACTTGTACCATGTACGTTCTGTGACGTTACCAAGTAAAACACGACAATTTACCCAGTAATTAAGCTGAAACTGTACTGTAAAAGGAAGCCTCGTTTGTTTCCATGGTATTACCAGGTTCTTACCATATAATTTGTAATACATTATTCCCTTTTCCATGCAGTCAACACAAACTTGTACCATGTACGTTCTGTGACGTTACCAAGTAAAACACGACAATTTACCCAGTAATTAAGCTGAAACTGTACTGTAAAAGGAAGCCTCGTTTGTTTCCATGGTATTACCAGGTTCTTACCATATAATTTGTAATACATTGTTCCCTTTTCCATGCAGTCAACACAAACTTGTACCATGTACGTTCTGCAACGTTACCAAGTAAAACACGACAATTTACCCAGTAATTAAGCTGAAACTGTACTGTAAAAGGAAGCCTTGTTTATTTCCATGGTATTACCAGGTTCTTACCATATAATTTGTAATACATTATTCCCTTTTCCATGCAGTCAACACAAACTTGTACCATGTACATTCTGCGACATTACCAAGTAAAACACGACAATTTACCCAGTAAGTAAGCTGAAACTGTACTGTAAAAGGAAGCCTAGTTTGTTTCCATGGTATTACCAGGCTCTTACCATATAAGTTGTAACTGGTTATTCCCTTTTCCATGCAATCAACACAAACCATATATGTTCTGCAACATCGTTCACCAGTAGTTAAGCACTTTAATTGTTGTTATAAAACCCCAAACCACTGTTGATGAAAGGCATATTAGAATTAAACAAAATCAAAGGCTTATCTTTCAAACAATGCATATCTCACAAACAGGCACTGAACACTGAAGAAATCGGACAAAAAAAAAGAGCCGTCCACATCAACTCAATTTAAATGTTACTGAGGGTGTTTTCATAAAACACATGACATTGTTATGGCAAGTGACCACATGGAAGACTGCTTCAACCTCTTCAATTTGAATAAGCGGTGAATGCCATGCAGCAATCTGCCTATGGGAGCATCTTTGTGGTCATTCGCAAACCAATGAGTCCACTCGATGAATGAGAGATGACTCTTTAGTGTCTTCTCTGTGAGGTATCCCTGCAGTCTCCACATCTGGGATTTGAAGGCTGAACAAGACCTGACCAGGTACCTCCAAATCTCCCCTTCCATACTGTAATAAAGAATCAGAAGACAAGAAAATAAACATTAGGACTGTCAATTAATGAACATTTCTAGAACATGTAGAACTCAAAGATTATTTTTGTTTATTAGTTAAAAAAGGATGCTGATCCTCTGGCCATTGTGTTTGGTCATATTGAAAAGAGAAAAAGGCATAGCCATAAATACAGTTAATAGGACGGGAGGGGACAGGCTGTTAGCTCCGATTAGCACTTTAGCATCGAGCTAGCGGAGCTTCTGTCATTCAAATAACTCGGACATGTTGTTTAAAACCTATAACACCCAATTTATTAAAATATCCGGATTTAATCGGGCTCTCTCCCATAAGTACAGTTAATAGGACGGGAAGAGACAGGCTCTGTTAGCCCCGGTTAGCGCGATGCTAAAGAGCAGCTCTACCGGAGCATGCCACCTCAACAGGTGCAAGTTAGCCTCCGGTTTGATATTCGCCGGATATTCGGTTTACCACCCAATCGGATTCATCAACATAAGTGCAATACATTACGGGCTTAGTATGTTGAGGACGGTTTAGGACGGCGTATCGCGAAAATCACAAACACATGTTGTCGCCATCGATGTCTGTGCAACAACGTCATTTACGTTCTGGCTGCTACCTGTTTTAGGGACCGTCAACAAGTTACACTCACCGACTGGTGGCAGAGACGTTACCATGGAATTGTTTCAGACAGGAAATTAATCACACAAATATATTGAAATATAGTTAATCATAATGCAGTTAATAGTTTAATATTCGACAAAAATCGACTAAACTATATTTGAAATTATTAATTGCATCCCGTTTAACAATAATGCAATATATTAGCAAAGTTACCTGCAGTAAGTAGCAGCCCACCATTGGCAACTACTACTACAATCAGGTGACAAAATGTATTTTTTTTTAGTGATTTTTATGTTATTTTATATGATTTATTTCCAGAAACAATTCCATGGTAACGTCTCTGCCACCAGTCGGTTTGTGTAACTTGTTGACGGTCCCTAAAACAGGTAGCAGCCAGAACGTAAATGACGTTGTTGCACAGACATCGATGGCGACAACATGTGTTTGTGATTTTCGCGATACGCCGTCCTAAACCGTCCTCAACATACTAAACCCGTAATGTATTGCACTTATGTTGATGAATCCGATTGGGTGGTAAACCGAATATCCGGCGAATATCAAACCGGAGGCTAACTTGCACCTGTTGAGGTGGCATGCTCCGGTAGAGCTGCTCTTTAGCATCGCGCTAACCGGGGCTAACAGAGCCTGTCTCTTCCCGTCCTATTAACTGTACTTATGGGAGAGAGCCCGATTAAATCCGGATATTTTAATAAATTGGGTGTTATAGGTTTTAAACAACATGTCCGAGTTATTTGAATGACAAGCTCCGCTAGCTCGATGCTAAAGTGCTAATCGGAGCTAACAGCCTGTCCCCTCCCGTCCTATTAACTGTATTTATGGCTATGCCTTTTTCTCTTTTCAATATGACCAAACACAATGGCCAGAGGATCAGCATCCTTTTTTAACTAATAAACAAAAATAATCTTTGAGTTCTACATGTTCTAGAAATGTTCATTAATTGACAGTCCTAATGTTTATTTTCTTGTCTTCTGATTCTTTATTACAGTATGGAAGGGGAGATTTGGAGGTACCTGGTCAGGTCTTGGTCAGCCTTCAAATCCCAGATGTGGAGACTGCAGGGATACCTCACAGAGAAGACACTAAAGAGTCATCTCTCATTCATCGAGTGGACTCATTGGTTTGCGAATGACCACAAAGATGCTCCCATAGGCAGATTGCTGCATGGCATTCACCGCTTATTCAAATTGAAGAGGTTGAAGCAGTCTTCCTTGTGGTCACTTGCCATAACAATGTCATGTGTTTTATGAAAACAACATCAGTAACATTTAAATTGAGTTGATGTGGACGGCTTTTTTTTGTCCGATTTCTTCAGTGTTCAGTGCCTGTTTGTGAGATATGCATTGTTTGAAAGATAAGCCTTTGATTTTGTTTAATTCTAATATGCCTTTCATCAACAGTGGTTTGGGGTTTTATAACAACAATTAAAGTGCTTAACTACTGGTGAACGATGTTCCAGAACATATATGGTTTGTGTTGATTGCATGGAAAAGGGAATAACCAGTTACAACTTACATGGTAAGAGCCTGGTAATACCATGGAAACAAACTAGGCTTCCTTTTACAGTACAGTTTCAGCTTACTTACTGGGTAAATTGTCATGTTTTACTTGGTAACGTCGCAGAACGTACATGGTACAAGTTTGTGTTGACTGCATGGAAAAGGGAATAATGTATTACAAATTATGTGGTAAGAACCTGGTAATACCATGGAAATAAACAAGGCTTCCTTTTACAGTACAGTTTCAGCTTAATTACTGGGTAAATTGTCGTGTTTTACTTGGTAACGTCGCAGAACGTACATGGTACAAGTTTGTGTTGACTGCATGGAAAAGGGAATAATGTATTTCAAATTATATGGTAAGAACCTGGTAATACCATGGAAACAAACGAGGCTTCCTTTTACAGTACAGTTTCAGCTTAATTACTGGGTAAATTGTCGTGTTTTACTTGGTAACGTCACAGAACGTACATGGTACAAGTTTGTGTTGACTGCATGGAAAAGGGAATAATGTATTACAAATTATATGGTAAGAACCTGGTAATACCATGGAAACAAACGAGGCTTCCTTTTACAGTACAGTTTCAGCTTAATTACTGGGTAAATTGTCGTGTTTTACTTGGTAACGTCACAGAACGTACATGGTACAAGTTTGTGTTGACTGCATGGAAAAGGGAATAATGTATTACAAATTATATGGTAAGAACCTGGTAATACCATGGAAACAAACGAGGCTTCCTTTTACAGTATAGTTTCAGCTTAATTACTGGGTAAATTGTCGTGTTTTACTTGGTAACGTCACAGAACGTACATGGTACAAGTTTGTGTTGACTGCATGGAAAAGGGAATAATGTATTACAAATTATATGGTAAGAACCTGGTAATACCATGGAAACAAACGAGGCTTCCTTTTACAGTACAGTTTCAGCATAATTACTGGGTAAGTTGTCGTGTTTTACTTGGTAACGTCGCAGAACGTACATGGTACATGTTTGTGTTGACTGCATGGATAATGGAATCTATTATAAATTATATGGTAAGAACCTGGTAATACCATGGAAACAAATGGCTTTGTACCCAGTATTTAAGAAGATGTACCATGACACTAGAGGAAAACTGTTCCTGCAGAGGGTTGTTACCAGGTAAGTAATTCCATAGTGGTAAATCGAATAAACCCTTTCTAAATGGGTGTAGCTATGAATAATAACTAAGAAATGGTATTTTATTGGAAAGCACTATGCTAATTTCTAGATAGTACATCATTACATTTGGGCTGTTACCAACATAAACCTTGGATAATAGGTGTTTATAAGAATTGGTTGCCTAATTTCCTAGGAAGTACACAATATCGGAGTTATTACCAACCTAAAACAGTTACAACTACACGCTACTTAGTTGAGTTGATGGGTAATAGTGGAGGTTTTACTTAGTACTTCAGCTGTAATTCCTCTGTATTTACCTTCTTATTACCAGTGGTAATTACACAGTAATACACTATAATTTACCGGATAATTCCTCTGTATTTACCTTATTATTACCAGTGGTAATTACCCAGTAATACACTATGATTTACCATGTATTTACCGGGTAACTACCTCTGTATTTACCTTCTTATTACCAGTGGCAATTACCCAGTAATACACTATGATTTACCATGTATGTACCGGGTAAATACCTAGTAATTAGGGGACTGTAAAAGGAAGGGTTACCCAATCATTAAGGGTTCCCAGAGTCCAGAAAATCCTTTAAAGAAAAAACAGATAAATAAATTGTGTTTTGTCTAATATACACTTTTTTGGCAATTGTTTCTCCTCCTTTTTTTTTTTTTTTTTTTTTTTATACCAATATTTATGATGTGAATTTTCTATATACAATATTTTCTTCTTTAAGTTATTTATTAACTTCTGATATGTAATTACTTTTGTGAACAATTAAGTTTAACACATACATATCTCTGCTAGGAGATTCCATTCTCTCAGCGAAGCAATGGATGCTGGCCTGGAGGGCAAGGTGTTTATAACACCAACCAACCTCCAGATGGACTTCACCTCTGCCCTGGCGGTCCTCTTTGGGTCTTATTATGCCTTCAATATTGAATACCAGCCCGAGGCAGCTTCTACCCTGGATTTCATTCAGAGGTAAAAACAAGGAAAACAAATAATCATGTAATTTCCACATTCATGATCACCATACATTTCTTTTAAAGCACACTAGGGATGGGCATGATTAATCAATGATCGATCATGTGAAATTATTATGATCTAATAGCCGTTGTGTTGCGCAGTGTGAGTCCCGATGCAGTGTAATGAATTTCACTATGTGGCAGGACTAAAGAATGTATGGTACCCAGGGGGCAAAACCCTATTTTTTTGGAAAACAGACATGGGCTGTTGTAAAAGGTTGTTCACCAGAAATGATATCTAGGACCTTCAAGGATCACAACCTGGGTGGACAACCTGGTCAACTACCTGCTGGAAAGCTACAGGGGGCCGAAATAGAAAATAGATATCATCTTGAAACTTTGCCAGTTGATTACTGGCATTAAAACAATGATTTTTTGAATTTAAGTTTTTTTCAGAAATGTTTGAATATATATGCAAATTTGGCATGTTTCACAAATTATGCACAAATTGGCACATCTTTCAGAGTTAAAATCTTTATTGCATTTTGACATTATATAAGTGTGTTAAGTTTCTACATAACAAACTTCCTCTGTTAGAAATGGTGTGATAATTCTGGTTTGATAGTGGTTAGATTGCCAGGATTGACAAAAAAATCTCAACTTCTAAATCACTTACATCAACTAAAGTTTCCATAATCATTCTTAACACTACTCTGAATGTTATTAAAGAAGGATTTTTTACACAGCCTTTTTTGATTTTATAAATCAAAAAATACTATGTACAGGTCTTAAAAATGCATTACGGCATGTTTTGAAGAAGAAAATGTGTCATAAATCAGACTATGAACAACATATGAAAACATCCTTCTTCAATAATCTACAGAATAGTGCTGAGAATGATTATGGAAAGTTTAGTAGATGTAAGTGATTTAGAAGTTGAGATTTCTGGGTCAGAGTAATAAAAAAACCTATCAAATCACATTTATTTATACACTATCAAACCAGAATTGTGACACTATTTCTCACAGAGGAAGTTTGTTATGTAGAAACTTAACACACTTATGTAAAGTCAAAATGCAATAAAGATTTCAACTCCAACTCCACCAATATCGATATTTTTGTTTTTTAAAGATATGCAAATGTATGCATAATTTGTGAAATATTCTAAATTTGCATATATATATTCAAACATTTTTGAAAAAAACGTCAATACATAAAAATCATTGTTTTAATGCCAGTAATCAACAGGCAAAGTTTTATGACGATATCTATAAGTTAAAACATTTCAATTGTACCCTTGCATTAAACCGTGTTTACCTTTTTCTATTTCGGCCCCCTGTAGCTTTCCAGCAGGTAGTTGAACAGGTTGTCCACCCAGGTTGTGATCCTTGAAGGTCCTAGATATCATTTCTGGTGACCAACCTTGTACAATAGCCCATGTCCAAAAAATCACTTTGTCCCCTAGGTATGGGCAGCAATTAAACATCCTACCAGCAGGGGGAGATACTTAACTAGTAGTAGTAGACAACAGAACAGGCTCAGGCAACAGCCTGCGTGCTGCCGTAGCTGTCAAAAACATAAACATGACGAAGTCAAGACGAAGTTTGGCATCGGACAGCTTTAGAACCGAAAACAACCAAGTCATTAAACATTGCTATAAGTACAACACCACGACAACAGAAATTATATACTACATAATTTATAGGTATCACTTGTTCATTGAAGCCTACATCCGATCCGACCGTGTCACGTTGGCTCGCTAGCATAAATGACGCTTTCCTACTTTGCCTTCATCAGGGAACTTATTTGCACATTTTGTTTTTTAGATGAAGTAACGTTAGGTCCTTTACCACTCAGAGAACCATGCCGTGCCCTTATGCAGTGCATGGCAGCATCTAAGGAGGCAAATATGTGTTTAAAAGTGTCGTAGCATGTTTAAAAGTGTTGTAGCATTGGCTCATAACATCTAGGCCTATACAGACGGTAAATAGCCTTGTTTGAGATGTCTGCGTCTGCGCAATTATGACGCTCGGCTTGCAGAGCGCACAGCATTTTTGCAGAATTTTTGTTTTGTGCTCTGCAAAAGACATGCGTCATAGTTGTTCAGGTCTGAGCAAGACGGCTCCAAGTCGAACGCTAGTAAGTGCGCGAGGCTCTATAACGGAACTTCACCGAATTCAACAGCTGCTCTAAACACACACATATATACATATATATATCTATACAAACACACCAAAAAAACTCAGGTGATCATCACTTACACATCTTCAACGACGCACACTTCTTGTTTAGGGAAAACTCCAAACTCAGCCTGTAAACAAAATCGCTCCATTGCCTTTTTTTTCTCTGCGTTGTCTCTCCCCTCGGCAGTTTGCAGATCCGCTCCGCTCCCAAACAATAAGCGCGTGCATCAGCATGCACTGAGTGCATGATCGGTTCATGCCAGGCACATGTCAGTGATCATATTTAATCATATTTAACAGTGGCTTATAAGTCCATGGCTCCCCATTCCCCACACATCTTTATCTTTCTTGTTATTTTACTAGAAAACCTACTTTTAAGTGATACAAATCCAAATAAAGGAGGTTTACTATTTCTCCCTTCACATAACGAATATGATCGGCCTAAAGACAGTTAAAGGTCTAATAAAAGATCCCTTATTATTACTGTAGAGATGGCTATGATGAACTTTATTATGATGTGTAACATGTAACATACAATTCCCAGCATTTAGATCTAACGTAACGAGCCTATTAGGTTAATTTGATTGCTGATCAAAAGGAGAAGTCTTATTTTATTTTAGGTTACATCTATCTTTGCGTGCATGTCACACATTGCTGTCCTATTATTTAAATCAGATTTAAACCGCTCAAAACTGATTGTGCACGAGCGATGGGTTTAATTAATTTTTGTATTTTTTAGGTTTCTCGTCAGGATCAATCCTGAATTTTCCAAGTGCACGGCGAAGTTCCAGATGAGCAAGAAGACGAATAAGATGGTGCAGAGGAAGCAGGTGGCCCTCAATCCCCACGTGGCTGCAGTCATAAGGGACTTCACCGAATTTGATTGGCAGAATTTCTAAGGTAAGAGTATTAATTGAATGACTATTAACTGGGCAAGTAAAGACTGTGCACATAGTCAAGTAGACTAATTAATTAACAGTAACCAAATGAACATACCACCTACATTTCACAGTGCTACTGCACACAGGGCAGTCTTGAGTCCAGTGACATTTTTTTGGCTCTGTACTCCATCAGAATGCAATTGAAAGGGGCCAATACATATGTCAAGACTTATATTTTCATTCACTTAGCCTTTTAAAATTGCTTGTCCAGTGTGATAAGTGAAGAGCAGTGTCCCTGTGCCTTCACACTGTTTTCATAATGTGAGTTTTGCATTTTTAATTATTTTTTGCTGAGTCAACTTATTTTTTTTTCCCTTTACAGACCACTTTCAGAACTTGACAGGGTTTCAGCCTGCGTTGCTGTGCCAGGAGCTGCTGCTTCATCGACCCCCTCTCAAACTCAAGCACTCTGTGCTCATACCCCTCACTTAGTGGCCTCCTCTTGTTTTTATCCATTGATGGAAAGGAACACTATGTCCTGTGTTTATACTCTTCTGAGGTTAATAGACTGGTAATTTGTGAGTATCAGTGGTTAAGTGTGTAGTTAAATGTATATGTATATTTTTAAATATGGTTGTAACTTGTGTAACACTATTCTTGGCAAAGAGGAATGTTTCTGTGACTTTTCTCTTTTCTCCTTCTTTTCATACAGTGAATTATTTCTTTGATTTTAATATTGTTGTGTTTTCTATTTTTTTAAAGATACTTTATATATATATATATATATATATACGATAAATTGTTTGATATTGTTTTTTATTGCTGTTGATTGTTGTTTATTCAACCCTGAATTAATTGTTAAGGATAATATGAATTAAAATTACCATTGATGATTTTTGAAATTTAAAGATGTTTGAAATTGTTATTTAAAATAAAATGTCAGCTTTTTTTGTAAATCAATCCTTCAAATGCCTATAGCTATTGAAAATGTATTTTATTCTGATAAATAGAGTGTGTTATACAGTAGAACTGTCATAAATAACAGTAAAAGTAAGAATACTGGCATATAAATAACAGTAAAAGTAAGAATAATTTAACAGTATACTACTGTACCTGTAAAATGAGATACAGTATTGTACTGTTATATATTTAACAGTAGTACTCAAACTAAAAAAAATAAAAACAACAGTAAAATACTGTACTTAATTTTACAGTACAATACAACTACTGTAAAACAAACGACAGTACTGTTGTACTACTGTTATAAGTTTTGACAGTAGTTTTACTGTGATAGGAAATGCATCAACTACTGGATAATTGTTGCCAGTAAGTTACTGTTAAAGGTTGGGTATGGAATTTGCTTTTTTGGCCATTTTTGCAAAATTACTTGAAATCCTTATCATAACCCGCTTACAGCCACTGAGTTAGAAGTACTGACATGAAAATTAAACAAGTCAATCATCTGTGGAACGGGCAGGGCTCGAAAAACTCCAGCCAATCATTTCCATTGCCACCGAGTTGCATTGGACAGTAAGTACGTCAATCAAACGGTCGTACTGCACTCCCCCTCCCCCGCGCCCCGCGCGCGACCCCTTCGTGCAGTACTCGTGACCCAGAGCTCGTGACCCAGAGCAAGCTCCAGTTTGTTGTTATCCTGCGGTAGCTACTGGTCTGGAACTAGTTAATCCACATTTGGACCTAGCAGTAGAAGACAATTTCCATGGCAGACAAGACGCCACCATCCCCACCACCACCACCACCACCAGCAAAGAGAAGGAAAACTCTTTTTCAGAGAGTAATTGATAATAAAAACGCTGAAAGAGAAAAACTGAAATCAAGAATAATCCTAGGCGCTGCTTTCGAACGTTGGCGGTAACTGAAGGACGAGAAGGGTCTAAAAACCGATGCTTGTGTGGCGGTTGACCTAGTTTCAAAGTTTATACCGTTTATACTCGGTAATACCGGTGTTGAGACGAGTGTATTACTCGTTGTGAAAATGTCCACACCGCAGCAACCCTAGTGAAAACCAGGACTTCCAATACAATTATATGAAACAAACATACATTTTCTAAAAATAGTAATGATTTATGTGACCGTTTAATGTTTATAACATCTGGTGCAACCATAGCCGCGAGAACATATTCTCAGCAGGGGGTGCTGGAAAAAAAAAACTCAGCCTGCACTAGACTCGCAACTCGTTACATTGATAAAAAAGATATATAGCAGCGCAGCTCAATTACACCAGTGCATGCGCGCACAGTTGAAAATCGATCGTTGTGTTCACTTCCTTCACACCATGGTTCACATCCAGCTGCTCACAGAACAAGTTTAGCGCACCACCGCTACCCTCACACTTTTTCATATAACCTTTTTTCAGCACCAGGTCATATGAGCATTAAATAAATGCTGCGTCTCAAAATGCCTTGGACAGCAGCAAAACTTGTTTTTTAAGCTGTTTGCTTGAAATAACTTTTAGGAAAAAAAATCTCGCCTACCGCTATAGAGTGGCGAAGTCACGCCTCTTCCGGTAGGGCTCATGGGACCTATGAGATCGAAAAATATGAATGGGTGTCAATGGAGAGAAAATAATTATTTTCTGGTCCCGGTCTTTATATGCCCTGGATTACACATATGTTGTTTGTGGATTTAAAGGATAATTTTTCATGCAAAGAGTTCGACCGTTTATTGTGCAATTGTTCAGATAAAGGCTGTAGAGAAAACACAACGAGAAAGACTACACGGCTCGTATGTGACGTCACGCTCCCTGCGACTGGCGTGGAGAAGACCGACAATCTTCCCATCGGCATAACTGAAACTCTGCACGTGCCCCGACTTATAATGGTTTTCACCTCTTTCGATGCTTTTATCCTCCCCTTGGAAAAAGCAGTGAAGTGGGGCAGAGAGATCGCCATCTCTGTGCCGAGTTCCAAGGGCGGGTGTGGCGACGTATATCATATGCGTCGAGAGCAGCGAAGAGCTGTAGTTCACAAAGCGGCCTCACATAAAATGTAGTGCCATGTTGTTAAACGAAAACCTACGCTAGCCTGGCTCGCTCTCGCGCATCTCTGTTCGTGCTCGTGCATGATTGCGCGTCCAGGTACTTGGAATGGGTGGAGTCAGAGTCAGCGTTGAAGGAGAGGGGGTAGGACCATTTGAGTTGTGTATTTTCAAAATCTGCTGGCGTTTCGCAAATCGCATACCCAACCTTTAATTTAACATTAAATCGTTTACAGTGTATGCTATTTTCACAGCAAGTAAACATAGCATTTGAGGTTCCAAAAACGTGTTTTTTAAGCTGTTTGCTTGAAATAACTTTTAGGAAAAAAAATCTCGCCTACCGCTATAGAGTGGCGAAGTCACGCCTCTTCCGGTAGGGCTCATGGGACCTATGAGATCGAAAAATATGAATGGGTGTCAATGGAGAGAAAATAATTATTTTCTGGTCCCGGTCTTTATATGCCCTGGATTACACATATGTTGTTTGTGGATTTAAAGGATAATTTTTCATGCAAAGAGTTCGACCGTTTATTGTGCAATTGTTCAGATAAAGGCTGTAGAGAAAACACAACGAGAAAGACTACACGGCTCGTATGTGACGTCACGCTCCCTGCGACTGGCGTGGAGAAGACCGACAATCTTCCCATCGGCATAACTGAAACTCTGCACGTGCCCCGACTTATAATGGTTTTCACCTCTTTCGATGCTTTTATCCTCCCCTTGGAAAAAGCAGTGAAGTGGGGCAGAGAGATCGCCATCTCTGTGCCGAGTTCCAAGGGCGGGTGTGGCGACGTATATCATATGCGTCGAGAGCAGCGAAGAGCTGTAGTTCACAAAGCGGCCTCACATAAAATGTAGTGCCATGTTGTTAAACGAAAACCTACGCTAGCCTGGCTCGCTCTCGCGCATCTCTGTTCGTGCTCGTGCATGATTGCGCGTCCAGGTACTTGGAATGGGTGGAGTCAGAGTCAGCGTTGAAGGAGAGGGGGTAGGACCATTTGAGTTGTGTATTTTCAAAATCTGCTGGCGTTTCGCAAATCGCATACCCAACCTTTAATTTAACATTAAATCGTTTACAGTGTATGCTATTTTCACAGCAAGTAAACATAGCATTTGAGGTTCCAAAAACGTGTTTTTTAAGCTGTTTGCTTGAAATAACTTTTAGGAAAAAAAATCTCGCCTACCGCTATAGAGTGGCGAAGTCACGCCTCTTCCGGTAGGGCTCATGGGACCTATGAGATCGAAAAATATGAATGGGTGTCAATGGAGAGAAAATAATTATTTTCTGGTCCCGGTCTTTATATGCCCTGGATTACACATATGTTGTTTGTGGATTTAAAGGATAATTTTTCATGCAAAGAGTTCGACCGTTTATTGTGCAATTGTTCAGATAAAGGCTGTAGAGAAAACACAACGAGAAAGACTACACGGCTCGTATGTGACGTCACGCTCCCTGCGACTGGCGTGGAGAAGACCGACAATCTTCCCATCGGCATAACTGAAACTCTGCACGTGCCCCGACTTATAATGGTTTTCACCTCTTTCGATGCTTTTATCCTCCCCTTGGAAAAAGCAGTGAAGTGGGGCAGAGAGATCGCCATCTCTGTGCCGAGTTCCAAGGGCGGGTGTGGCGACGTATACCATATGCGTCGAGAGCAGCGAAGAGCTGTAGTTCACAAAGCGGCCTCACATAAAACCTAAAATTATCAAACTTCTTCACGAACATTTTTAGCTTTCTTTGCATGAAAAATGATCATTTAAATCCACAAACAACATATGTGTAATCCAGGGCATGTAAAGACTGGGACCAGAAAATATTAATTTTCTCTCCATTGACACCCATTCATATTTTTCGATCTCATAGGTCCCATGAGCCCTACCGGAAGGGGCGTGACTTCGCCACTCTATTCCCTCTGGTTCAGTCCCTTTCAGAATGCGCTGTTTCAGGGGGGTGTAGCTTCAAAGCAAATGAGGCACCCTGCTCATTGCATTTGGACACGCCCTTCTAACAAACTGATACCATGGTTACGGAGAGAGTGCAGCGTAGCATGTGAAAGTAGCGGACATGGCAGCTTTAATAATAATAATAATAATACATTTAATTTAGAGGCGCCTTTCAAGACACCCAAGGTCACCTTACAGAGCATATAGTCATCATTCAAAACTATGTAAAACAGACTAGGAATAAAAGGAAAACAGAGGTTAAACATAAAGAATAATAATAATTAATAACACTCAAAGACGCCTAAAGTGAAGGGGGGACCTCACTTTAGTGGTTCAACCCTATATGTTCGAACCTGAATCGGATCCTGAAGAAGGAGAGGAGGCTCCTGCAGAACCCCAGACTCCGAGAATTCAGCAGGATGCTTCTGAATGGTTAGTCATAGAAAAACTTTCTATTTTTTAATGAACTTTTCAACGTCATTGTCTGATTTTCCCATATAAGTTTGACGCTAACTGCTGGCACTAGATATATAGAAGACATTAGGGTTGCCGCGATGTGGACATTTTCACACCGAGTAATACACTTGCGTCAACACCAGTATTACCGAGTAGGGGAGAGCCGGGTCGATTGAAACACTTTGCAGTTAAACGTCTTTTTCAAAGATGACGTTACGTATACAAATAATTTTAACATGTGATCAACAACTCACAGGTGTGTTCTCTTAATTACAAGTGAAATTTAATACATATGTTGGATGATCGAGCTGTTATTTAACTTTGAACGCAAGTTGACATTTGTTTCAAACGCCCCGCCTAGTCGGGACGTTTGAAACACGCATGCGGGACGAATGAAACAGCATATTTTAAAAATAATCTATTGCCCTTACTCTTGTTTTTACGCTACATACCAGACAACATACTAGTGTACTCGTCATTGCTAAAATTTCACATAATTCCGCATAATATAAATAGGTCAAAATATATTTTTGGCCCGTGCGTAATTGTCAAGATGCACATTTCGGTTAAAACTCACCTTTCTTCTTTTGGACGACTAAATTTGCATTAAATTTACTTATTTCCCTGTCCTAAGTAATGTTTAAGGATACACGGTTGAATACCCTTTTATTTATTTTAAACAAAAACGACCAGGTCAACAGGATATCACGAGACCTGTTACATCTGAAATGTATCCAAGCGCCGCACGGGGTTAACTTCTTTTCGACACGCTCAGCACGGCGCACAGAAGCATCCGAAGTCTCTGTGGACAGGTAAGTGGCTAAACTTATTTTTTCTGATAAATATTGTGTAATTGTCTGCACATTTACATGAACATTATGTTGAAATCATAATAAGCAGAACTTTGACACTCTAGCTGATGGATGGTAATGGCTGGAGAAAAGGATAAATCGGCAAGCCATGTGTCGTGACCAAGAGCAAGGGTGTAGAAGGCTAGCCTATAGCTTATACCCAGCAGTTCTTAAGTGTGCATGTCCACTAAATTAAATTATTATTGTCATAATTTAATGTAGCCATTGTTATTTTTGATGCGTTACCATGATGGACGAAAAGTAGGCCTACCCTGCAAAATATTTAATAGCCAAGCTCCCACTCATAGCCTAACCCAGGCCTCATAGTTAGTTAGTTAATCAGTCTATAATGTTAAGTGAATTGTGCTGTAGGCCTACATTTACAGTATTTCCACTGCAAACTAGTGAAGACACATGGACAGTATAGTAGGCTGAATATTTTTATTCTTTGTCACACAGGTGACACAGGTAGTGTGCACTCCCGTCGGTGCAAGCCTCATGCGACCACTTATAGCAAAATACACACTGGACCCACTCTTCCCCAGACATCGAGGCGCTGAAGAGCTCGCAGCACACGAGGCAGCTGACGTCCTCGCTGGATAGGCCTAAATAAATTGGAGATGTAGAGGCAGCAATGGTGGTGAACTCTGCTGCCTCCGGAACAGGACAAACTAGGCCTAAGGTGGGGCTGACTCCATCAGCGGGCCAGGTGATGGTGGGAGGAGCAGCTGAGGTGGCACCAGGGGTGACTCCAGCAAGGGGGGCGGCTTCAGGAGCGGGCGAGAAGAGCCTCTTCTTGGGAGCCCGAGAGGAGGGAGGCTGCTTGGCGGGACGACGCTGCTTCACAGTTCCCTGTTTTTCCGCCTCTAAAGCAGCCCTCACCGGGGTGTCCGTAAGTATAGCAGTTGTCCTGAAACATTAAATTGGACGTTTTAATGATAATTGAATTACTTTAAATGTGGTAGGTCTACATGACTGTAGACAAAGGAAGTCCAGACAAGATATGAGATGCAAGAGTAACTCCACTTGCCTCTTTCTCCCTCTTCTCTTTGTGATCTTTCTAGGTCCGGCCTTAGGGTAAGGCCGGACGATGTCCGGGCTGAATTCAACGGCCTCTCCCTCAGGCCGGACAGCTTCGTCAGGCCCGGCAGCTCGATCAGGTACATCCATGCCTGCCAAAGGACACATTTAAAAAATACACACTTTTAAATAAATGTTTATAAACACAGCTTCTCTGCCGTCCACTACCCTATGGACTTCTTTTATGAACTTGGACTTATGGGACTATTTACTTATCTATTATTAACCTTTGTTTAATCCTCTGTTGCTTCTGATGAACAGTTCCTACCTGAAGTGGCACCTGGAGAAGCGCTGACCTCGTCACCCGAAGCCTGGGGAGGAGGACGGTCTGTCAAATAGGCTCCGGCGAAGTCCTTTTCCTCAAATGCAGAGGGGTTAAAAGGCCAGATCCCTGGACTTGAGAACCCGGAGGTGATGTTGTTCACTGTTGCAGCCTTTGGTAAGGCTTCAGCAACGATGGAGGGCACATCATAAATTTAGATGTTTATCCCTGGGTGGCTCCTCATTAGGGATGTAACGATATGACATTTTTAGTACGATACGATACGATACGATATCAAAATTAATATCACGATATCACGATACGATATATTTTTTTTTTTGAGATGGCTACATTTAGATTGTTCCCAAAACACCCTAACCACACCCAAGGATGTTGGTCATCTTCAGATGCCTTCCTCATGTTGGAGGCATTATCTGTTGTGAAACATACAATGTTCTCTTTTGGTATTTTCCAAGCCTGGAGAATACTGTCAATCATTTCTAAAATGTGGGCGTGGGTGTGGTCTTCCAGGAAATACATTGTTTTCAAGCAGTGGGACATCAGCTTCCAATCTGGGGGGATGTAGTGGATGGTTAAACTGATGTAGGATTCTGCTCGTCCACAGGTCTCCCTCAGACACCTTTTTCTGAACAGTCGCACACACCTTTTCAAACATCTGGGGAATCTCTGAATCCGAAAAGTAAACCCGAGATGGCAGCTTGTAGCGTGGTTCCGTCTTCTACATCAAATGCTTAAATCCAGGCTTTTAACCACTTGGAAAGGCATCATGTCCTTTGCAATAAAAAATGCCACTGCTTCATCTAATTCCTTTGCCTTTTTTGATTTGGGAGCATATTTTGCTCCCTTGGCAAAGGACTATTCTATATTAGGCTGGTTGCTTGATGGCGCACTTGAAGGACTATAGAATCTATTTTTATTTTCAGTTTTTATCTTAATACATTCTGACATAATGAAATAAAAAAAAGGATAACGATATTTTTATTTATAAATTATTATTTTAAAAAATCTGTCTCAAAATGTATGTTTTTACAGTGCACTCTTCTCACCCCTCCCTCCCTCTCACCATCGGATGTGGGCAACGTCACCTAAGTTTGACCTAGTAATGATTCCATACTTGTGCGCAAAATGCCGGTAGTACACAAGCTAACGTAAAGTTATGGTGAACATATTAAGGATCATTGGACATATTTATATCATCTGTCACGGATGTTCGCCAACCGTACCGTGGATTTGACGATTTTGGCATGGTCTTGTGGAAGTTTCTCACGGAGATGATATGCAATGTTGGACGTGTTTGCCGCTTTGCAAGGCACTTTTCTCTTGCAGCGTTTGCAAGTCGGCATTCCATCTACAAGAACTTTGCCGTCTTCATCCTTTAGATAGCCGGAAAATTCCCACACTGCCGACCTGGTCCGTTTTGGTTGCCTAAATAGCGGAGATGCGTCCTCTCCTTCTGCAATTTCTTGTTTGCCTGGATTCATAATTACTGACCCGTGATGAACCACTTTCTGCTCCAACAGGTAAGCTAGTTTCAATCGCTTTTTTTTCACTTTTTCTCTCCTCCAACAGGTAAGCTAGTTTCAATCGCTTTTCTTTCTCTTTTTATCTCTGCTAGCGTTTTCTCTTCTTGGCTGCTGTGTGCATAATGTTGTTGCAACGGACAGTGCAACACTGAGCTGGTTAGTGTTTACAAACAAAGGTCCACGTGAGAGGGGACCGTTGATTTTCAAGTTAGGCGTCATATTTCAGTGGTGTTGTGTCAATGCTTTATTATTATGTGTGGTGTGGGCTGCCTGGGCATACCGTGTTAAGTTGAGTGCAACGTTTTAATGACAATGTCGCTCACCAGACTCCCCACAAATGACAGTTCGCATTTACCATGCAATCTCGCGGCTATACCGCGACACGGTATTACATGAAAAAACGTACGGTTGACATTCGTGGCCTTTTCATATCGCGATATACCGTTTTACGGTATATCGTTACATCCCTACTCCTCATCCACCTGTCCGCCGCACTGTTTACGTACCCCTTAAGGGGGCCGAAGACACTAATGTCCATTGGCTGCAACCTGTGGGTGCAGTGGGGAGGGAATGACAGCAGCACTATGCCATTGGCTCTGCAGTAATCAATTGCTGCAATTGACAGGTGGGACGTGTGATTGTCCAGCAGGAGGAGCAGCTTCGACTCCTTGGACACACGGGTGTGACTGGTGAAGTGGGCCAGGTACAGGAGGAAGTCTGGCTCCTTCATCCAGCCAGTTGGGTTGCCGCTGCCAGCACAGCCAACGGGTCCACCCCTCAGGAAGTGGTCTTTGAACCGCTTACGGGGGAAGATGAAAAATGGCGGAACAAGGTCGCCCTGAGCATTGCCTGCCAGGGCAACTGTGACCAGGGTCCCCCTCTCCGCTGAGGTCACTGACCCGACCTGCTTCTGCCCCATCTGGGCGACGACACGGTCTGGCACCTGGACAGTGGTGACCCCTGTAAATAGTTGTGTGAGTATAGTTGTATATAATATAGTTGTGTGTATATAGTTGTGTATATATATAGTTGTGTGTATATAGTTGTGTTTTATGTTAATAAAGTTCATAGTAAATACCTGTTTCATCAATGTTCCAAATATCCTTGGCCTGGAACTGGTGCCGGTCCAGCACTGTCTTTAAATTTTGGTGGAACAAGTTTACATTACTTAGGTTGAAACTTGACAACCGTTGTTGGCTAGTGGCCTCTGGACGCCGAAGGGAGAGGCTGCCACTGCGCTCCATGAAGGAGGTGAACCAGTCCTTCCCCGCCATGCTCTTCCTCGACCAGGATGCAGGGAATGGGCAGCTGAAGTGCACTGCCAGCTCAAAGGCAAATTTTCTGACCTGAAGGGGTCATAAAAAGTTGATGTACATTTGTGTGTTTATGTTTATGTTATTTGTTCATATTTATTAATTAAAGCATATGCATAGCATACATGTGTGCCTGTCCTACAACTTATGTAGCCCTTTTCACAACACTGACCTCATTAGGGGTGAGCCCAAAATAAATGGCTGCTGCCCTCTTCAGGTAGTCCCTGACCTTTCCCTCCTGCGCTGCGTTAAAAACCCTATTGTGCGGGTTATAGCCAGGGGACCTAGCCGCTTCACTGCCCTCTTCTGCCCTCCGCTTGAGGTAGCGTGACAACGTCACATGGTTTATGTTGTTGGCCAACGCTGCCTGCCTCACTGAGCTCCCAGAATTGACCTCGCTGCAGGCCCTGGCATACACCCATGCAGGAACCAGCCCACGGGAGGTGGTTCTCCTTCTCACGCGCGGCTTTTTTCACTCAGTAATAATCTGTTGATGCATGTGATAAACACGTTTTGTTCATTCAAAATATGTTATTAATTCAAAGCAATAGTTATTCATTGCAAAACATTTATTAATTCTGTGATTTATACAGGTAATGATCGTGCAATGTACGCGTAATTACGCATGATGATGTGCGGGACGTTTGAAACAGGTGTTTCAATCGTCCCGACAGCGACTACTGACACTTAAACCTTTTTTACCTCTAAACTTCAAAACTGTGACATTGCACACTTTATCACAGGTTTAAATACTAATTCATCTGTTGTATAGTGATATTATTATGGCATGAAACATAAAATACAACTATTTATTACAAAAAAACTACCGCAGGAAGGATTTTACTTACAGCTCTCGAAAACAGGTTTGCGGGATAACTTTTGAACGGCGTGACGTCATTACACAAAATTTCCCGGGGTTGGTCAGTCTTGCTTGCTGAACGTAGTGACGAATTTTGACGTGAAAGCCTTGCGTGGTTTTCGAGTAAATCGCTGTGTTTCAATCGTCCCGTGTTTCAATCGACCCGGCTCTCCCCTATACACGGTAGGCCTATAAACTTTGAAACTAGGTCAACCGCCATCTTGTCCGTCAACTCTCCTCACACTCTGACAGTGTCTGAATCGCTGTCTAATCAATAGGATACTTCATTCACCGCCTCTTCCGTGTTCATTAGAATATTATGAATAGTCTGCGTTGGGTTCATACGCTTGTATCAGATGCTTGCGGGGGCCAGCCGTGTTTCAGTATGCATGGTAAGGTGCTTTTGGTAAATATGTCATGTTAATAGTGCAAATGAATTAAATATAAATATCTAGTAGCCATCTTTAAAAGCTAGGCGATTATATAGTAAGCCTATTGAATTTACACTAGTCATAACTATTCTATTTCACAAAACGTGAAATTATGTCAACCAGATGTGTTTGTGTTGTAATCTTGAGAATGCCTAGCGCTACTGGACATTCAACTCAGGCTAGGAAAATGTGTCCATCTGGAGCACGCACCAATCTCAGACGTGGGAGCTATTATTGGTTGCAAATACTGGTATGCCAGGTTTATTTATTTAGCATTATGCATGATTTATTTGTATTTGTTTGTATGTTTACATGTGGAAATTGTGCCACAATGCAGTCAGAGCCGGAGAACTTATGCTGTCAGGAGGTGCCTCAGGTAACATTAGCAGCTACCTAACCCACACTTGGTTGCAGTGCATGATTTCTGATAACATGCCACTGCAGATACTCACCTCATGTTATCCATAATAGGTTACAAGACGGCTGGAACAGCTGGATGAAAGGCCTCCCTGCATGATAGACCATCCAGGTTTAGAACCAGTTTGTCTGAATGTGTTCTCGCTGCAGAACGCATGCAACATCTACAGAGCTGACTACGGTCCTTTGCGACTACGGGGGATAGAGCAGTGAGTTTTACATATAATAACCTACTTGACTGTTCATACACAATAAACTAAATAAAGTCAGCCAAAGCCACAATTTCACATCATATTTTAACATTCTAACATTCTAACATTTTTTCATAACCAGATACTGCATATTACGCATTAATTCACATAAAACATTGTACAGATACAATAAACATTTTTTGAACGCAGTCATGAATATTGTGCATCTAAATACAGTATAAGTGAAGAATTCACTGAATTCAATGAGAAAATGTGAACACAGATGTTGACATTGTAGAACCTGTTGACTAACAATGTTACATTTTCTCAGTCGTTACAGGTATTTAGCCTACAGAAATTTTGTGAGCTGGTGCTGGGGCTTCCTTGGGCGGAAGATAAGGGTTGTTATCCCATCATGCGTGGTTCTTCGCATACACCGGGAATTTCCGGACGCCCATGGAAGATACGGAGGCTTCAAACCACCCTCCCTTGATTAAATCTGGAGACGTAGCTGGCGATGACCTCCTCCTTGTCTGGATGCTCATATTCTGAAGACAGTTCCGGCGGGATGTTTATCTTCAGAATCTCAGCTCTGTAGGATGCTGGGTCGACAAAGACCTTCTCCATGATCATGTCCATCAAATCATTCACATACTCTGTGCAATACACACAAAAGGGAATCACTAGTTACTAGATTATTCATTGATTAACTGTTCATGCATTGACATTTTGCACTTTGAATATTTGGTATATTTTGGGGTATTTATGTGTATTTATTTGTTCATTTATTGTGTTGGAAGTACCCGAGTTGCAGTACTTTGTCAATATAAATGTTCATTTTCTGAGTAAAAAAAAAAGTTGACACTTACGGAATGTCGCCTCAGTCTTCACTGGTTTGGCTCTGCACTCTCCCTTCCTGGCCTTAGGAAAGGTCAGTCTGAACATAAGATCCCCTGATGACGTAGTGGCTTGTCCTCTATCAGAATTCTCATTGTAATGCAGTGCAGCCAGGTAGAGTCTGACATTAAAAAGAAAAATCAAGCATGAAAATAATTGCAAGAAATGGGCAAATGTTCACAACAAGTAATCACAGTTTAATTTACCTGCACAGCATTCCTAGAAATGGATAGACCACATTTTTAGGAGCGAACCGCAGGATCACGGCGTGGAATGCCTCCAAAGAGGACGTCTGGTGGTGGGGACTGAGCTTTGCTATATCTCTCAGGACTGTCTTCTTGGTCAGCGCCTTCTCCAGCTTGTAGAATGCAGGTGTTATTGAAAGACAAAAATATCATACATTATATCCTACTTATTGGTAATGACTGGACTTGCAGCTAATCAATATAGTCAAACCAGTTTTGAAAAGAGAATGAGACAAACCTCCTGAGAGCCATCTACTCTTGTCCGTTGTGCTGCGAATTGGATGTAGACATTTTGGGAAGAGGGGATCATCATGAGTATGAATATCCTGAACATGGTTCAGGAGGGAGGTCCATTTTGCCACTCTCTCCGGCCCGGTTATTGACGATGCCGCCGCCCAATAGATGTGGTTTCTGATGGCTCGCATCCACGTCTTTACTTTCTGGCAGTCCTTGGTTTTGCTAATTTTATGTAGTTGCTTTGTAATTCCTACAAATCAGAATAAATATTTTAAGAATCGGAAGTGAACCCAATATGAATTCCACACATTTTCCCCAACTACAAGATACTATCCTATCATTATGCACCGGAATATGTACAGAATACTTCTTGTATCTTGTTCTGAAGGCAAAAGGGGGTCCCTGCTATAAGTAGGTTTCTAATGTTTCGTTGGGTGAGTGTACCTTTCTCCATGTGCCAGACGTCATAAAATTGAGTGATGTTGTTGGCCCTCAGAAATTTCTGGATTTGTGGATGACGGTCAGTGACGATGCTATCGATGGTTACACCACGTGCATCCAACAATGCCAGGCTCCTCTTCAGGCCTTCCTTCTCCATATGGGAGCTTCCTCCAACCTCATTGCTCTGTCAAAAATCAGAAGTACGGGTCCAAGTGACATTGCCAAAAATTAAGTAAGAAACAGAACACTACACTTTATTCGTCACGCCTACCTGAACCAACTGGAGATCGACAATAGTTTTGGTCGGGAATACTCGCAATACTCAACACAGCTGTTTCACTGATATGAATGTCCCAAGCACTTTGTTTTTCACACTGCAAACACGCTTGCACACAGGACACACCTCGAACAGCTCCATGAGACAGGTCCCGTACACTATATACTTCCTTATATCGTGTTTGGATGTGGATTCAGCATCTCTGGGGGGGGGGGAATTAGTTAATCAATAACTCTTTCAAACAGTTTGAACAATAACCAAATACTTTAAAAAAGCATTATAAAGCAGAACTCCTGAAGTACACACCAGCCATTTCCACAAAAAAATTGAAAACTGATTATATACATTGAGACATGGATATTCCAGTTACTCACAACATGAATGTTGACTCAGGCAAAGTTGTGACCGAGTCTTCAGGGTGAAAGGTTGCGTCCAGCCCTTCAGAAGCCAGTATTGCGCTGCCCTCGAGACAATCCTCCTCCTCCTCCTCCTCCTCCTCCTCCTCCTCCTCCTCCTCCTCCTGCTGCTGCAGCCGAGGTCTCTTAGATGGTGGCGGCTTTACAGGTGTCGAGCATGCTACAGGCAGTGGGCCTGTGAAGGGATCAGTGGATGTGCCAAAGTCCTTGAAGGACACAGTAGCCTGGACAGCTGTAACAAAACGTATATATTTATGATAGGGCATTCTTAGGAATAAAACATGACTGCACTGTTGCAGTATAAACACTACCAACCTTCACTTCTGTAATGCGAATGAAGAGTCTTCAAAGTGAGTTGTATGCCAACATGGTGTCTCTGAGGTGGCTCAGTATTGCAGCCAATATCCCTTGTAGCAGGTAACTTTGTTGGGAAAAATAACCTGCTGAGTACATCACATGTACATTACAAATATAGCTAACTCCTACCCTAGCCTGATGAGCACATCACATGGCAGGAACACAATATAGTCAACTCTTGCTCTAAACCAACGAACACATAACACAAACAAGATAATATATAGTCAGGTCAAGGCCGGAGCAGAAGGCCCCATTTCTCAGCCAGGCAGATGGTGGACACTCAGACAATGCACCAGTCATCCTCAAGAACGGGAGAGCCACATTAATCTATCACACAAGAGACACTTCGAAGAGCTCTCCCCCGCTAGGAGGACACATGCATATACCAGGGCCTGGGAGCCAAGGTCAAGCAAAAACACACAGAACCACACACACCTCAAACGCACACACCTCATCGAGAGGAGGATACAGCATAAGACTGTATCACACAGGGATTCTGGATCTTCTTCTGAAGCAGACCTTCCACGGAGGCGAAGCTCTGGACGAACCATCAGCGCTGATTAGGGACTTAGACATATTCGATCTCACGCTTTATGACTCTGTATAACCGTTGCCACTTTACTTAATAAATCCAAGGTCCTCGTGCCGACAGACTTTATTACCTCTCCGTCTCATTTCATCTGGTCCAGTAACTAGACCGTTTTTCCCCTCAACTTCGATGATGCAGGATGCTCTGAGGCCTATCGGAAAAAAAAGAGACGTCAACCTTATCTTGCATATATAGCTCTGTGTCGTTTAAATATCAAGCATAACTATAACGCAGTGGCTATTCTAAAAATACTGTATTAGTCTATTTTCACGGTAGGTTATGGTTAGGGTTAGGGTAAGGGTTATTGCTATAATTAATTACTATAATTACGGTCGGCCCGGTTAGGGTTAGCGCCGAGCAGCGGTCACGTGACAAGCTCGGTCGGCGTACGAATAGCCACTGCCTAACTATAATATGCAAATTATATTCACCGTGTATATATAATTGCTATTCACTTGTATACATTCTCGCTGTACCTTTAGATACCTCCCTTCCTCTCTCTGGATGGGAGCTTCATTGGTATTTGAATTGCCATTATAGCCACGAAATCTGATACTCAGGCCATGTCTATCGAATGACTTTGTTATGTAGATTCCGTTAACTGTCTTGCATTCTCCACGATAGTCACTCCCTATGTCACCTTTGCATTAACTACCCACAATGCGAACGTTTACCTATAAAAATCTAGTTCACCCATTGTCTCACTGAATGTAGCCTTGGTAGATTTGGAGCATGTGCTTTCCCTAGCCTTCCATCGTTTTCAATGGAAAAACTCACGCCACAAACACGCACAAGTTCATGGTAATCTACTAAAGAAACACACAGCAAATTATTTGTATACTTACATGTCCTTAATCTGCAGGTATTCCACGCAAAGTTGGAAGGGACCCCACGTTCAGATAAAGTTTCACAGCTAATCCTTCCGTGTACTGACCGAAGTTAGAGAAACAGTCAGTCGTAAAGTGGTTAGCGCAGACCAGGTTTTTGCCAACTGTAGCCGGGACATCGCCTTCAAAAATGCAATCAATCCACGTCGCTCTTTCGTCCTCTCGGACACGATGGAGGGATTTGTGGACGTCCATACAGCCAACAACAGAACACCTCTTGTGAATCCTCGACATGATGAATTCTAATCATGAAACACAAGGCCGTGTCCTATTTATACTGAAGGGGGTGGGGTCATATTCAAATGAGCGCCCCATCCTACGTAGGAACGGGCGCTGAAACTGACTCGCTCGTTTGGTAGCTTGAGGCGGGCTGCTTCCAGAAATGCGTATCTTACTCAAAAAATCATTTGAATCAGTTTTCATAATATGTCCCCTTTAAATCCTCAGGGAGTTTATTCCAGCTATTTGTTGCATAGTAACTAAATCCTGCTTTCCCATGTTTCGTGTTTACTCTGGGGATAATTAACAGATTGGTCTCAGAAGATCTTAGTGTTCTAGAAGGCTTATGTAGTGGAAGCATATCAGTTAAATATTTTGGGCCCAAACCATGTAGGGATTTATAGGTTAGCAACATGATTTTAAAATCAATTCTCTGATCTACAGGAAGCCAATGTAACGATTTAAGAATTGGTGTAATATGTTCAAATCTTTTGGTCTTTGTTAAAACTCTAGCAGCAGCATTCTGAACAAGCTGAAGCTTCCTTTGAGTTTGTTTTGGGAGGCCTGTAAGGAGACCATTGCAGTAATCAAGCTTACTAGTGATAATGTACAAGTTTTTGTAAGTCTTCGGTGGACAGGAGCCCTCCAAGTCTTGCTACATTTTTAAGGTGATAATATGCAGATTTTGTAACTGATTTGATAATAATAATAATAATTCATTTTATTTGTTGAGCACTCTTCATTCTAAGCAGAATCTCAGAGTACTAAAGGACAAAAGGACAGTTTAAGAAAATGTATACATTTTTTAAAAAGTAGGAAATGCCTTTATGAATAAAAAGGTTTTTAGGCCAGTCTTAAAACAGTCTAGTGTCTGTGTTGCCCTTAAGTGGTCCGGGAGGCTGTTCCACAGTTGAGGGGCTGCAGCGGCGAAGGCCCGGTCGCCCATGGTGCGTAGCCTGGTGTTTGGGATCTGCAGGGACAGACTGTTATTTGATCTGAGGGGGCGGGTTGATGTTTGGGGAGTGATGAGTTCTTGCAGGTAAGGGGGGGCATGACCGTTTATGCATTGGTGGGTGAGTAGGAGGACTTTGTAGTCAACGCGGGATGAGACAGGGAGCCAGTGCAGTGAGTGTAAAATGGGGGTTATGTGGTTGTATTTCCTGACTCTCATCAGGATCCTGGCAGCGCTGTTCTGGATGTACTGCAGCTTTTGGATGTTCCTGCCAGTGATCCCAGTGAACAGTGAATTGCAATAGTCCAGTCTTAAGGAGATGAAGGCGTGGACGAGCTTCTCAGCATCTGGCAGGGTTAAAATGGGGCGGAGCTTGGCAATGTTTTTGAGATGGTAGAAGGAGATTTTGCACAGATACTTTATGTGATCGTTGAAGGTGAGGTGAGGGTCAAACCTAACTCCTAGATTTGTGACTGTGGTGGAGAGGGGTATGACCTGACTGTCGAAGGTGAGATGAGTTATGGAGGATGACTGAACCTCGTGTGGAGTGCCAACAAGAAGGGCCTCGGTTTTGCTGCTGTTTAGCTGGAGAAAGTTGTTTCTCATCCATGCCTTTATCTCCCCAAGACAGGCAGTGAGACATGACATGGCGGCAGAGGGGCTTGGGGCAGTTTTGATGTACAGCTGTGTGTCATCGGCATAGCAGTGGAAGGACATCCCATGTCTGCTGACAACACAGCCGAGGGGGAGCATGTAGATAATAAAGAGGATGGGGCCGAGGACAGACCCTTGTGGAACACCACAGGAGACAGGGAGCTGTCTGGAATTGCATCTTCCCAGTGAGACATACTCAGTTCTGCCAGATAGGTAGGACTGGAACCACTTGAGTGCAGAGCCTGACAGTCCAATGGTGGTGTGGAGGCGCTCTAGGAGGATTGTGTGATCCACTGTGTCGAATGCAGCAGTCAGATCCAGGAGGATGAGGAGTGAGGGTGATCCTGCATCGGCTGTCATCAGCAGGTCATTCGTCACCCTGAGCAAGGCGGTTTCAGTGCTGTGGGCTGAACGGAATCCTGACTGGAATTTTTCAAACAGGTTGTTGTGTTTGAGGTGGTCCTGAAGTTGAGAAGCAACTACCTTCTCTAGCACTTTGGACAGGAAGGCAAGGTTGGAGATAGGCCGGTAGTTGGCTAGGACCTCCTGGTCCAGGGTGGGCTTCTTGAGAAGGGGACGGATGACAGCGACCTTGAGAGCCGGCGAGACACAGCCTGACTGAAGGGAAAGGTTGACAATTTTGGTGATGAGAGGACTGAGAGTGGGGATGTGTAACTTGAGCAGAGCAGTGGGAATGGGGTCCAGGGTACAGGTACAGGGTTTCATTTTCCTGATGATTTCCTCAACATGGCTCTCCTGAACCTCAGCAAGATGCAGGGGAGACAGCACACTTGCAGATAGGGTGTTGGCGTCAGAGGGACGCAGAGATGGAGAGCTGGACATCTCAGAGCGAATGGTGTCGACCTTTGATCTGAAAAAGTCGATGAAGCTGTTACATTGCTCTTCTGTAGCTTCAGTTGAGGAGGATGGTTGTGGTTTCAGGAGATGCTTTATGGTGGAAAAAAGCTGTTTAGAGTTTCCAGGGTTTTCATTTATTAGGCTGGAGTAGAACTGTGAGCGAGCATCTTTAAGGGAAATTGAGTAGGCCTTTTGATGCTCACGGAAGGCCAGCTTATGGACTGTGAGCCCAGAGTGCCTGCATCGCCGTTCCAAGACATGCCCAGCTGTTTTCATTTTCCTCAGTTCATGAGTGAACCATGGAGCAGACCGTGAGAAATTAACAATGCGTGATTTGACCGGGGCATGGAGATCAAAAACACTGCTCAGTGAGGTATTATAGATCTCCACTAATTCATCCGCTGATGCAGATGCTGGGCAGGTGATGAGCTGGAGATCCATGCTCATAGTGGCTGCGTCAATTCTTTTCCAGTTGCGAAAAGACATTTGACGCCTAAGTGTAGTGGTAGGCAGCATAAAAGTAAAGGCCATTGAGACCACCTTGTGGTCAGATACACCAAGATCGTAGACCTGTATGTTATTAATTAGGGCAGTGTCAGTAATGACCAGATCCAGAGTGTGCCCCTTGGTGTGAGTAGGGACCTCAACATGCTGCTGCAGGCCAAGACACTCAAGCACATTCAGGAAATCTGCTGCAAACAGACAGGAGGGGTTGTTGACATGGATATTAAGATCACCAACAATGACAATGTTTGTTGAGATACTGCAGAGTGAGGTCAGCAGATCACTTATCTCTGGTAAAAAAGATGAGTTTGGCTTTGGAGGACGGTAAATGAGAAGCACTGTCTTGGGGTATGGATGTTTGCATTTGAAGGCCAGACATTCCATAGAGGAAAGCTCAGGCATTTGCAGAGGAGATAGTTTTAGTTCGGCCCGGTGTATGATGGCCAGTCCACCACCACGACCAGAGCTGCGGGCTTTCTCCATGTATTTGTATCCAGGCGGGCATGCTTCATTGAGCACGTAGTAGTCCGCTGGTTTATGCCAGGTTTCAGTTAGGCACATGAAGTCAAGCCTTTTCTCTATAATATGGTCATTTATGAGGAGGGATTTATTTGTGAGGGATTGTGTATTAAACAGCTCCATGGTGATAGGAGACAGAGCTGAGGGTGGAAGTCTCTGCAAGCTCCGTAATACGCGGCGATGCACTCCATATTTTCCACTTTACGCGGCGATGCACTCCATATTTTCCACTTTTTCTATTAGTTGTCAATGCCGGAATGGGACAGCAGAGGGCGCTAGATGCTGCAAGCTGCAGGGGGATCGTAGTTTCCACAGGAGAGGAGCGGAGGTCAGAGGCAGGAAGTCATTTCTGAGCATGGGAGTGAGCAGGGTGTCTACAGGTATAAACAAATTAAATGTAAGACTTTTTAAGACTTTTTAATACCACTTCTTAATGAAATTTAAGACCAAACTTACGATGGAAAAACAAATCAAAAGGGGAAATATACAGTAATCTTTCCAAGTAAACACACTGATGTCTGATAATGACCGGTTGAGTTTAAGAACATCGGCTAAATGTGTGTAATGCGAAAAGAGAACACAAAAATGTCATTAGTCCTCAATTATATTTATTATATTACTCGTCCTTCTCGAGCCATTTATCATTAAATTTACACTTACCCATGTTTCAGAGTCGAGTGGCTATATCGTAGTGAGGGGTCTGAATCGCGCCAAAATCTATAAACGAACAGGCTGGAGCCCTGGCTAGATGATAAACCAATAAACAGGAGCCCTGGTAGTGGCGTAATCGGGGGGGTCGGGTTAATATCCCCTCAAATCTAGGCTACGAG
Organism: Gadus macrocephalus; assembly: GCF_031168955.1. Classification (NCBI taxonomy): domain Eukaryota; kingdom Metazoa; phylum Chordata; class Actinopteri; order Gadiformes; family Gadidae; genus Gadus; species Gadus macrocephalus. The sequence continues at coordinate 18,952,639 of NC_082402.1, forward strand.
AATCAGCCCTAAACAAATGCAAGAAGTTCCGATCATTTGAACGACGTTAGCTACCAATGGAGTTGAATGAATGATGTGCTAACGTTCACATATTAGAACGTAACGTAAATGTAAAACGTTTTGTTTTTTTGCTGTCTCACACTGTGATAAATATGTTTAAGTAACCTCCGGATAAATATGTTTAAGTAACCTCCGTTTAATTTCCATAAACTGTTAGTTCGTTGTAAGGTCAAATTAATACATTGCTAGCGGGCGGAAATAGCACTGACAGGACTAGAAAGCTAGTTAGCAGGCTTGCCAGCTATTAGGCTATCTAATCACTTGTATGTAGACGCTTTAGCTGCGCAGTAGTCTACGCTCTGACCTAACCAAAGACAACAGGCTACCGGAGGCTACCGGACAACAGGCTACCGGAAAAAAATATTTGGCAGAACAGATTGCCCGCATTTTCGCACTGACATGGCACACAAATATTTAAGACCAATGCAATCTGAATTTAAGAAAATTTAATACTTTTTAAGGCCTTATTTTGATGAAAATTGATTTACGACTTTTTAATACCCCGCGGCCACCCTGAGTGAGGGTGATGTGACTTTCGAAATGTAAATCAGAATCCATGATAACCCCTAGATTTCTTGCTTTGATTGAGGTTTTCAGGGACAGAGAGTGAAGGTGTTGGGTTACTTTAAGCCTTTCCGTTTTAGCACCAAATACAATTATCTCTGTTTTATCCTCATTTAGCTGAAGGAAATTTCGGCACATCCAGTCTTTCACTTGCTCAATGCACTGGCACAGCAGATCTATGGGCCGATAGTCATTTGGTGATAGCGATACATAGATTTGCGTGTCATCAGCATAGCAATGATGGTCAATATTGTTATTTTGCATGATTTGCCCTAGTGGGAGCATGTAGATGTTGAATAAAGAGGGTCCTAAGATCGAACCTTGTGGGACTCCACACATCACGTTGGTTGATTCTGATACAAAGTAGTTCCTATTTTGTAGGTAGGATCTGAACCAATTTATTGAAAATAAATTACTTATCAACTAAACAAAAACAAATACAATGCTCTTCGGGACCAATCAGAATATCAAAGCACAAACTAACAGTCAATCCTTCAATATTTCTTGCCTCGATGGTACACTACTGCATAGAGTTGAACAAACAAAATATCTTGGTCTCTGGCTTGATTCAACTTTATCATTCAAATGCCATATAGATAACATAGCCCGGAAAATTAACTTCAGCACTGGTGTTCTCTACCGAAATAGAAACTGTTTTACATTTACAGTACGAAAGAGACTAGTTTAACAACTCATACTACCAATACTTGATTATGCAGATGTAATTTATCAGACCGCCCCTAAAACACACCTTCTTCCGCTCAATTCAGTTTACAATCAATTATGCAGATTTGTCCTCGACTGTCCATACATGACCCACCACTGCACCCTTTATGAAACTCTCAATTTACCATCTCCCACCTCAAGAAGACACCAGCACTGGCTACAATTCATATTCAAATGCATTTACTTCAATTATCCACAGTACTTAAAACAACTTTTGGTACCATACACATCATCACATCAACTCAGGCATTGTTCACAAATCTACTTCAGTACACCTACATCATCTGGCAAAAAAGCATTTATATCCAAAGCTCCCTGTGACTGGAACAATCTACCAATCCATATTCGCTTCATAACATCATTCAACCTGTTTAAAACTGCACTATCCTCCCATCTAGAGACCACCTGTTCATGTTTTTAATAACCATCATTTTAACAGATTTATGACACAATGATATATGTGCTATGTCCATGTGTTTTGTTTTGTTTTGTTTTGTTTGTCTTGTCTTGCTAAATTGTACGATAAAATGTCCATATTGTAGTTTATAGGACCCCCTTGAAAACGTGATGATTCATCTCAAGGGATTGTTCCTAATAAAGAATATCCAACAATTTAAGACTGTGCCTGAAAGCCCCACCCAGTTTTCTAACCTGTCAAAGTATTGTATGGTCTACAGTGTCGAATGCAGCACTGAGGTCTAGTAGCATTAGTATTGAGGTTTTGCCAGAGTCTGTGTTAAGACGGATGTCGTTTACAACTTAATGAGGGCGGTCTCAGTGCTGTGCAGGGGTCGAAATCCTGATTGGAAGGTGTCATAACAACCAGTTGATGCCAGGAAGTGATTAAGTTGCTGGGGGACAACTTTCAGAACCAACCCCAACCCCCCGTAAACGACGAAAGACAAATTATTATCAACCACCCCCCTGCACAATGGACCAACCTGACCCACAGGGCAGACCGATAGGATCCACCAATCCCAACGATCCCTTACGCTCCCCAGTCCTCACCCCCCTAAGCATCCCTAACCCCATGGCCACCCCAGCGGCAGCCAAACGTCCCCTTCAACACATATGTTCGCTACAGTTCCCCACAACTACCGGGGACACACCACCGGGCAGTCCCATGCTTCTCTCCCCATCGGCCTCCGACCTACCTCCCTCCCCCCCACTGGACCAATACACTTACCATGTCCATAAGGGCGACAAACACACCAATTGGATCCTTAAACCAACCAGGAAATTCCTGATTTTGGGAGACTCCAATATGGCACGATTGCCCGCGATCCTGGATGAATGGGTCCAGATTGATTGCTTCCCAGGGGCCAATATCTCACATGCCCTACACCTCCTGAAACACAACACCCCAACGTCAGGGGAGGTAGAGAAAGTGATCCTATCGTTCGGCATAAACGACAAGCACCGAGGTAACCCTTCCCTTTTGGACAACTCCATTAAAAGACTAACCCAAGTGGCCAAAGCAACCTTCCCAAATGCCACAATATACATACCAGTCATCAACACTTCCGATGGACTGGGTCCCGTACATAAGCTCAACATAAACAGACTTAACGACCTGATCAAGCGTATCCCCAACCACATCCCCAGACTTAGCCAGAGTCAGTTTCACACGGTTGCGGATAATATTCATTGGTCTGGTCCAACGGTGAATAAGATACGGCAACACTGGCGGTCTTTTTTGAACTAAGGGACCCAACACCTGTTGGTGTTGACCCAACACCGATTGGACCCCCCCTAACACAGGACAAATCAATCATAAACGTATCCGATACTTTCATACCTCAACATCGACACATTAAATTACTCCAAAAGGGCCTTTCTTTCATCCCAACTCCAACCGTTAACAACCAGAGACAATCTCTCATGGCACATCTTTCTAGCTACCATCGCAGACTCAAACTCCAATCCTATTTTGAAGACACAGAGGTCGAAGAACCACCCCCTTTTCACCCCAAATCCACCTGGGAACCAAATTCTTCGCCCCTGCCGGAAAAACTATTAACCATGTTTCAAGAAGACCACCGTACCTTACGTGGCATACAACCAAAACCGGAAAAAGACAACCTATCGGGGGAAGAAAAACAAGCTCTAACGGAGCTACAACCGAATACCTCCATTGTCATCAAACCAGCCGATAAAGGCTGTTCGGTGGTAATAATGGACAGATTTAAATATACGGAGGAGGCTTTAAGACAATTGCATGACACTGACCATTAAAAACCTCTTGATGCCCCCATATATATGGAAACGGCCACCCAAATACAGGAGATCTTGGAATCAATGGCTCGAAACAAGACTATAACAAAAAAAACAAAAAAGATACCTGCTCGGAGATGACACACCACGGAAAAGATTGTTTTATCTCCTTCCAAAAATTCACAAAGCCCCAGAAACCTGGCCAATCCCCTTTGGATTTCCCCCAGGTAGGCCGATAATATCGGACTGTGCTAGTGAAAGCTACCAAATAGCAGAATTTCTGGATTACTACCTCAACCCCCTATCTACCCTCCATAACAGCTACCTTAAAAACACCTATGACTTCATCAACAAAGTTAAATCAATTACTATATATGAGCCCTCCCTAATTTTTTCTATGGATGTGGAAAGTCTATACACGAACATTGATTCCAAGATGGGACTAAAGGCCGTAAAAACACTGATGGACCGACATCCAGACCCATCACGACCAGATCAGGCCATCCTCCAATTACTCGACATCAGTTTGACGAGGAACGACTTTGAATTCAACAAAAGATATTACCTACAGGTCAAGGGTACAGCAATGGGCAAACGTTTTGCCCAAGCTTATGCCAATATATATATGGCCACTTGGGAAGATACTATCCTACCAAAGTGTACCAAGCTACCCACCCACTATTACCGTTACTTGGACGACATCTGGGGTATTTGGACCCATACTCCAAGTTTGTGTGAATTCCAGGAATTCACACAAACTTTAAATTCTCATCACCCTTCAATTAATATAAAAGCCCTTACCAGCCCAACAACCATAGATTTTCTGGATGCAACAACTTTCAAAGGCCCAGAATTCAACACCACGGGCAAATTAGATACCAAGGTCTTCTTCAAACCGACGGACTCGCTTGCCCTACTCCATTATTCGAGTTTCCACCCCAAACACACCTTCAGTGGCATTATAAAATCACAACTGATCCGCTACCGTCGTATATGCTCCAGGCCTGCAGATTGCACTTCCGAGCATTGAAAAAGAGAGGGTACCCGAGATCCCTATTACGCATGGTTAGGAAAAACACCCACAGCACGCACACACCTCCGCAAAGGGATAGATTTAAATGCAAACGCATTGTCCCCTTTGTTGCTGTTTATTCTCCTTACACGACACGTGCTATGAGACGTGCCAGAAAGCACTTTGAGGCTATCATGGCTGGTACGTCCCTCGCACAAAACCTCGAAATCATCTCGGCCTACAAACGTAACCCCAATTTACGTGACATGCTAGTCCGAGCCAAACTTCCCTCTCCATCAATACAGCCAGGGCCGGCCCTGACCAATTTGGCGCCCTAGGCGAGATTTTTTCCTGGAGCCCCCTATCCTTTGGATCGCAGGGTAAATTTGACTACCAATGTTCATAAACTCAGAGAAGCTACAAAGCTTTGTTTTTGAGACTCCTTGATTTTAGATAGAAAATTAAACACACAAAACGTATTACAAACCAAGTAACAAGCAATGAATCATAAATACAATATGGTATGCACAAAATACTGCAGACGTTAGAACTTTTAATAATTAAACACTTTGCAGTAAAAAAAAACAAGTGACAATGAATCACTCATACAATAAGGTATGCACAAAATACTGCAAAGAAATGCATGATGTTTACTAAAGGCATTCATAAGCAAACTAATAGATAGAGTTCAGATTCAAATGATTGTAAATACAATTAAATGTAGTATGGTTTATCTAGTTTGGTTCTAACCAGAGATTAAACAAGCACTCAACTGAAGTGTAAAAATAAAAATAAATAAAAAATACAATAATGTATCAGGGCTGTGCAGAGGTAGACGGGACAGCAGCACCTGATGCTGTGTCACTGGGGGTGGTACTGAAATATTGTAAAAGTGCATCTGAAGAGAGAAGAGAAGTATATGTGACAACTGCATGTTACATTTTAATAAAAAAAACATGCTTGGTGTGCTCTACATGAGACTAATATAGACTAATAATGAAAATGTGATGATATTCATTCAACTTTATAGTCATTGCAAGGCAATTCAGTCTAACCACAGTGCAAAAACCAGTAAAGTGCAGTGAAATGAATATATATGTATATATAGCCTATGAATGATATGTGAAAGCTAAGGTATGAAATATTAACAGTAATACACTTTAACTGCACTTTAAGACTGATGTAAACATTAACAAACATAAACTGTGACACATAAAACCAAGTACTTACAACCACCCTAATACAATGTGGATGGACAACTAAAAGCATTTTAACTGACATACAAGCAGGAAAGACACCTGTAAAATAACACCTGAACAGGCCTAACGTTAAAGGTTGGGTATGGGATTTGCGAAACGGCAGCAGATTTTGAAAATACACAACTAAAATGGTCCTACCCCCTCTCCTTCAACGGTGACTCTGACTCCACCCATTCCAAGTACCTGGACGCGCAATCATGCAAGAGTGCGAACACAGATGCGCGAGAGCGAGCCAGGCTAGCGTAGGTTTTCGTTAAACAACATGGCAACATTAAAAAAACAACATGGGGATGGTGGCGTCTTGTCTGCCATGGAAATTGTCTTCTACTGCTAGGTCCAAATGTGGATTAACTAGTTCCAGTAGCTATCGCAGGATAACAACAAAGAGGAGCTTGCTCTGGGTCACGAGCTCTGGGTCACGAGTACTGCACGAAGGGGTCGCGTGCGGGGCGCGGGGGAGGGGGAGTGCAGTACGACCGTTTGATTGACGTACTTACTGTCCAATGCAACTCGGTGGCTCTGGAAATCATTGGCTGGAGTTTTTCGAGCCCTGCCCGTTCCACAGATGATTTACTTGTTTAATTTTCATGTCAGTACTTCTTACTCAGTGGCTGTAAGTGGGTTAGGATAAGGATTTCAAGTAATTCTGCAAAAATGGCCAAAAAAGCGAATTCCATACCCAACCTTTAAGTTTCCAAACGTCCCTAATGAATTTAAGGTGGAGTAACATTAACACACGTCGACTCAGCTATTTATTGATTATTAAACAATGTTGCTATCGTCCGAAGTAAGCTAGCAAGCTAACACTCTGCTCCAACAACGGTAACTACGATGCATTAAACTATTAATTTCATGCACTTCATCACATTGACATTACTGTACCTCTATCTTTTTCACGTATTTCCTCCTCTTCTTTCCTTCTTTTCCTTCCTTGGGCGCCGTACGGCTTCAGTCTTCTGGACATAATTCCGATACAGTGTCATTCATCTTTTTCTTCGTCTCGGGGTCACGGTCCGGTCAGATTCAGGCAGCTGGCCTCTTAACCCCGCCCCCCTCAAAGAGGGCAGGTACAGCCAGGCAGGCACCCAGAAAAAGGGCTTCTCCATTATTTAATAGTCTTTGCTATGACTTTATGTTGCTGTGGGCTTAAATAATATTTCGAAATAATAGTAGTAATGGCACTGGTAAAAAAAAGAAGTAGTATTTATATATATATAGATATAATTTTTATTTTTTATTTTTTTCTCCCCCCGTTTTCGGCGCCCCCCGCGGATGACGGCGCCCCTAGCATTTGCCTATACTGCCTATGCCCAGGGCCGGCTCTGAATACAGCCCTCACCCCCGGGACATTGCAGGTCCGTTACCAACCAGACTAATGAAAACACGTATCTTCTGAGAAAGAATATCACCATGAAACACTGCAACTGTGTGTACAAGATCCACTGCAGACGCTGCAAAATTACGATACGATACGATACGATATAACTTTATTAATCCCCCGTAGGAGAAATTTGTTTGTTGCAGCAGCAGTGGAAGGACACAGGACAAAATAACAATGTAATAAATACAATAAATAAATAAATACAAAGTGCTAATGCATAAGGAGACGCTTATAGTTAATAGGGACAAAAACAAGACAAACAGAAACAACATCAAGATGGGTGATGCATATACACATATATACGCATACCTAAACACACACACACATGCATATGCAAACACATAGACATACACAAACACAATCATCATCGGGCACTGTTGAACAGCCTAATGGCTACCGGCACAAAGGAGCACCTGAAGCGCTCCGTCTTGCACCTGGGGAACATGAACCTGTGGCTGAAGGTGCTCCCCATCTGCCACAGCTCAGCATGGAGGGGATGGGAGGGGTTGCCCATGATGGACTTGAATTTGTCCCTCATCCTCCTCTCCACCACCACCTCCAGACTGTCCAGCTCAAGTCCCACAACAGAGCTGGCTTTCCTAACCAGCTTGTTGAGTCTGTTTGACTCCCCAGCCTTGATGCCTCCTCCCCAGCACGCCCCAGCAAAGAACAGCGTGCTGGCTACCACAGACAGATAAAATGTCCTTAGCAGCCTGCCACACACGTCAAACGACCTGAGCCTCCTGAGGAAGAAGAGTCTGCTCTGACTCTTCCGGTAGAGGGCCTCTGTGTTGTCAGACCAGTCCAGTTTATTGTTGATGTGTACTCCAAGGAACTTATACGAATCCACCGTCTCAATTTCAACCCCCTGGATGGTAATAGGGGTTGGGGGCTTCCTCTTCCGGCGGAAGTCCACCACCAGCTCCTTGGTCTTGCCGATGTTGAGTTGGAGGTGGTTCTCCTCAGACCATCTGACGAAGTCCTCCACCACACCTCTGTACTCGTCCTCCCTGTCCTCACTGATGCAGCCCACGATGGAGGAGTCATCTGAGAATTTCTGGAGATGGCAGGTTCCAGAGTTGAAGCTGAAGTCAGAGGTGTAGATGGTAAAGAGGAAGGGTGAAAGTACTGTTCCTTGGGGTGCGCCAGTGTTGCTCATCAACACATCTGACAGGCTGTTATCTATGTAGGTGAGACCCGAAACAGCTTGTTGGCTCGCCTATCTACACATAGCTATAATATCAGGACCGGACGTAAATCCGACACGTTTCTGGCCAAACACTTCACGGCCCATGGACTACAAAGCCTTTGGCTAGAAGGCCTACAACACAACCCCCACTGGACGACGAAAGAAAGGAAAGGGATGGAACGTCATTGGATTAATAAACTGGATACGCGGTATCCCAAGGGCCTCAACGAATCCTAGAAGGGTCCAATCCCTTACTATGCCTACAAATTGATAGTACTTATGTGCTCTTCATTATCACTGGACTGCGTGTCTTTCCCCCAATTATTACTTTCATGTATATAATCCATGTTAAAATCTACCCATTCGTTACTAAAGGTTACTCATAGTTGCCATGTTTGGCCTGTACATTTCTCTTGCTGATACCCCTGTATATAGTTCAAATTACTTCTAGATGTTCAGGTTCATATCATTACTCGCTGTTTATATTACTATTAATATCACTTGTTGTATTCTTACATTTAGATCACTTCTTGTATTTTTTTATACTTATTTTTTTTTTTATCCTTAATACCTATGTCAATACAATGATCATTGAAAAATAAAAAATGTAAATTAAAAAAATGTAAAAAATATTTTTTCAAAAAATATATATATAAAAAATTGTTACATAAATAAATAATAAATCCAATGAGGATTTCAGGTAACCTCTCCATGGACTTTGAACCAAGGGAGTTACCCAATCTGAGGTTTCCACCCTTTCATCCTTCCAAAATATAATTAAACTTAATTAAAACTTCAAATTTTCCATATTCTCCTTTATCATTAAATCATTGCCGTGGCCAGGTAAGTATTCATCTACGTTCGGGTGGGCTTGTTGCTTAGCCAGACACACAGCTTCCACACATACGTAATACTACGGTACTAACCGATCTGGCATTGAACAGAACCACCACAAAACTGACCGTTTAATTTTGGGTGTGCCCAATAGGGGGCGCTCTGGACCACTGGGGGTCTCTCTGGGGGAACCACTATGGGCCCCCCATTGGAGACCCCGAGGGTTTTCACGATTCATCTTTGGACAGAACCACCATAAAACCGACTCTTTTTTTTTTAAACATATATTTATTAAGAATTTTGTTCATTTTACAGACAAACAATACAAGACAACACAACAAGGCACATATAATGCAATTTGCTCTCACATATAGCACATATAATAGATGTTCTTGTCACAGTAGACAGTGTGTTACAGTCATTGAAATTACATCTGCTAACTTACATTGTTTACAGGGGAGAACAAATGAAAACAAAACAAAACAGAAACAAAAAGTACTCAATCCGTCTTATCATCCAACCAACCATCAACATCCATGTTGTTATTTTCAAGGAAGTTGTAGAAAATGTTCCATATTTCCCAAAACTTCTATCTACTTCTATCTTAACGTCTATTTTTTGTTGTGTAACTTATCTTTTCCAAAGCTAAGTAAGAAGTCATTCCCTTCAACCATTGTGATGTGGCACAGGGTGTATCTGATTTCCATGCGAGAGCAATACATCGTTTGGCTTCCAGAAAACAAATATTCCGAAGAGACCTAATTTTTTTAGAGTTAGTGAAGTCTTCTGGATAGATATTCAATAGGCACAATTTATGACTAAGAGGCACTTTCCTGCCAATGATTTGGCTAGCAAGGTCCACCACCTTACTCCAAAAAGAAAGTGTCTTTTGACATTCCCACATACAATGAAATAAGGTACCTTTTTGGTCTTTACATTTGAAGCAGGTATCAGGTATGTTAGGGTTAAAGTGGTGCAATTTAGCTGGTGTTATGAAAACCGACCATTTTGACTGTGGCTGCTATTCTAATTTTCTTGACAGGGGGCGCTCTCCACCCACAGGGTGAAAAGCGTAGTTGAAATTGGGATTGGGGTTATCTGAGTGAATTCACCTCTGTCACGGGGACTAAAGCAAGGTACACTCGATTATGACCTTAGCCTGCGTTTCTGGACGTCTCGACCCTACTTAAAACGTATTACAAATTACTCGTGGTTTCACCAAATGTTGTATTACCCATCAGCATCGGGAATTTCCCAGCTAACACCTGTTCCTCCGTATAATTTCCCAGCTAACACCTGTTCCTCCGTATTACCTCATTTTATCGACTTCTCTTGGACATTTTCTCCCTCGCCGCTCCCTCGGACATGTGTTACATATCCAAACGTTCGTCCTTTTCCACTGCATCCAACGGTGTACCTTTCTGTAAAAAAAAATTTAGATGCACCATTAGTCTACAAACCATACCAGATATAGACATCAGGAGACTGTTATACAGAACAGTCAAAGTAGATTGCAGACACGGTACGCTGAAGAGTACTCGACCAGGAACCACGCCAGAAGACTGCTCTACAAGAAGACGAGTAGAAGAACAGGCTGCACCAGAAGACTCATAGTACGCTGAAGAGTACTCGAAGACTGCTGCGCCGGAAGACTTATAGTACGCTGTAGAGTACTCGAAGACTGCTCCACCAGAAGACTGCTCCACTGCAAGCAGCACCGGAAGACTGCTTCACCGGGAGACGGCTCTTCTTCTACTACAAGCCACACCGAAGACTACTCCATTGTGAGTATCTTATCCACTAGCAATTCCTGGGGTTGAGCGGTGTATGGAACACAGGAATTTGCTTTCTCTGGGGTGCTCGGGAGTAGTAGCGGGATAGCTGGGGAGGGGGTAGGCTGCTATTTACGCAGCTCTGCTCTCTGCCTCGGCTACTTGCTCTACTCTCTTGCCCTAGGGGTGACTGGGAAGGCAACGCTTTGTCGTGGCTGGCCCCGGTCATCCTTGGGGGGCACTCGCCCAGGCTCTTCACCAGGGGTGACTGGGAAGGCAACGCTTTGTCGTGGCTGGCCCCGGTCATCCTTGGGGGGCACTCGCCCAGGCTCTTCACCAGGGGTGACTGGGTAGGCACCGCTCTGTCGTGGCTGGCCCCGGTCATCCTTGGGGGGCACTCGCCCAGGCTCTTCACCAGGGGTGACTGGGTAGGCACCGCTCTGTCGTGGCTGGTCCTGGTCATCGCCCAAGGGCACTCTTGGGCTGAATCCGAATACTTAGTGCATACTATTTCTGTTCAGTGTCTACTACTTGACGGTACTACACTTGACAGTGTAGTACGGTCTACAGCTATGCGTAGAACGCCTCTGAACGCTTCCGAACACCGCAGAAACTCCACCGGATGTTAGATGACGTATCTCCCCTCAGATGCCGGCAAAATTACCTTGATAAGTTACCTACCTGTTTTCCGTCTTGTCATTGTTGCTATTAAATTAAAAATGTCTCTTTTTACTTAATTACTTACTTTACTATTTTTAATGCCTCTTTTTTTCTCCGCTTTCTACGACGTCTTTCTGGTCGTGTGGGGTCAGCCATCTCTTCTTCGTTCGTTACCAGACTCCGGTTGCATTGTGGGATAGCGTAGTGAACTCCGTGGTTTACTTTGGCGGTAGTACGCATTCGGAAACGTCTTCCGTACTACACAATGCGTACTGAGCATTCGGACGCGCTATATTTTTGGCGTACTACAAAATGCATACTATATAGTAGTCAAGTATGAGTATTCGGATTCAGCCTTGGACATCACCAGACTCTCAAACCTGCCCGGCCAAACCAGGGCTACCTAGCGGTGTTAACGAATGGTTTGGCTAATCAGGTGGTAAGTATGCGGCCCCCCTGGGTTCCAAGGAACAGGGTTAGGGTTAGGAACAGCACGCAGGGTGTGGTGGTCCAGGGCGGCAGGACCTTAATCGTGGCCCAATCTTCTATGAGGTTTAGCCATACAACGGCACATCTTACACCACATATGTCTAATCTGACCTTAATTTAAACTGAATTGGACACCTTTTAGCCAATTTCAAATTTTCGCCCCCTAGCCCACATTAGGGGCTAGGCCGAGGGTGCACCGGGACCCAGTACTTACACCTTTTACCACCTTTTAACCTTAGCCTTATTCCTTAACCCGATTCTTTAACCAGACTACTTACACAAATCTTAATCCTGACCTTAACCTTTAGCCTTATTCCCTAACCTTAACCCGAGCCTTCAACCCGACCACTTATCTAAATCCTAACCTTAACCTTAAGCCTTATTCCCTAACCTTAAAACGAGTGTCTATCCTGACAACAACTTAATCTTAATCCTAACCTTGACCTTTAGCTTTATTCCCTAAATGTAACCAGTGTGTTTATCCCGACAACTAATCCTAACCTTAACCTTTAGCCCTATTCCCTAACCTTAACCCGACCACTTACCTAAATCTTAATCCTAACCTTAACCTTTAGCCTTATTCCTTAACCCTAACCCGACCATTTACCTAAAATCGTAATCCTAACCTTAAACCTTTAGCCTTAATCCCTAAACCGTAAACAGAGATTTTAACCCTAAAAGAAAAATCGTTCCTACACCAACCGAAGAAGACTCCGAAAAATCTTTCCCATCTTAACACCAACCGAACAACGAAAAAAATCGTTCCTATCCTGGCACCAACTGAGGAGCACTAACGAAAAATCTTTCCCATCTTAACACCAACCGAACAACGAAAAATCGTTCTTATCTTAACACCAACCGAACAACGAAAAATCTTTCTTATCTTAACACCAACCGAAAAAGAATATGACCATTTCGGCCATCATTAACACCCTATGGCGGAAAAAATATATCACACGTGTACAACGCGATTACCTGATCGGGGACGCCGAGCCCAGGCCCAGGCTCTTTTATATGTTGCCCAACATCCTTAAGGACCCTGCGGCCTGGAGTAGGCCGTTTGAGATTCCTCCGGGACGTCCCATCGTGTCCGATTGCAGCAGCGAGACCTACAACACGGCAGAATATTTAGATCATTACTTATACCCCCTCTCAATCAGGTACGCCAGTTATGTTAAAGATACATATGATTTTGTTCAGAAGGTTAGAGACACATTGGCCGTACAACATGCCTTTCAACTCTACCCTGACGTCACGCGGCCGGACGCGGAGCTCCTGAGTCTCCTACAAATAAATTTAACTCGTAATGATTTCTTATTCAACGGCAAATTTTTTCTCCAGGTCAAGGGTATGGCCATGGGGGAAAAGTTTGCCCCCTCGTTCGCCAACTTGTTTATGGCGCAATGGGAGGCCTCGGGACTCGCCGTCTGTCCCAAACGACCCCTCTGCTATTTGCGCTATTTGGATGAAATATGGGGAGTGTGGCCCCACTCACGCGCGGATTTCGATAAATTATTATCTATCCTCAACGCACAAAATCCGTCGATTACTTTAAAATCTTGCACGAGCGAGTTGTCGTTGGACTTTCTGGACACCACCACGTTCAAGGGTCCCGACTTCGCGAACATGCTCAAGTTAGACGTGACACACACGCCTTACTACACGGCTCGAGTTTTCATCCTAGGCACACGTACGCCGGCCTTCTTAAGTCACAGCTCTTAAGTCACAGATTCTCCAGGATATGGTCCAATCAATCTGACTTCATGGCCGCGGTTAAAATACTCTTTACCGCCCTCGCCGCCAGGGGATACTCACGCTCCGCTCGTCGCTCCTCCCTCAAGACCTTCAAGGTTGCCAGACCGCCCGTCGTGGGCCCGCGTCTGCCCTTGATCGTCACCCACTCGTTGTCCGCCACGCTCCTGACCCGGCAGGTCAGAGCGCACTTCAAACGGCTGCAGGACGAAACCGCGATATTGCCTACACATGGCATCATCGCGGCCTACAGAAGGAACAAAAATCTGAGAGACATCTGACCCAACCTAGGTCGACTAGATTATCGGATTTTTACCTCTTCCGTCCCTGGGCTCGCAACCCAAGCAACGGTGAAGGGAGCAGACGACCCACCGTGCTCCCTTCAGCACCTTCAGGTGCCCCTGACCCCAGCGCTTTCGTGCGCGGCTCGTCCCATGGCCCAGAGCCAACTCACCTTTACCAGGCCTGCATCTGAAACCTCCGGTTCCACTCCGACCCGCAGGCCCACCCGCCACATCAACACCGGCCAAAAATTTAAGGATTGGTCCCTCACGACGCAGCACAAGTGGGTGATTATCGTGATTCCAATCTGTCTAAAATGCCGCCCTTCCAGGAGACGGAACTACAGATTGACGCCTTCCCTGGGGACACTTTCCGGCACGCGGAGGCCATCCTGGCCAAGACCACCTTGTCCTCAGCGGTGCGTAAGGTGGTCTTGGCCTTCGGTCTGAACAACAGGGCGCAGAAGGTCGAGGAGACCACCATCAAACAATTGCAGAAGGCTATTAAAATGGCTAAGGTGGCCTTTCCTTTGGCTCAGATGTATGTTCCCTTAATTAACTTTTCAAGGGCACTCCCCCGTCAGGAGCAGGCTAATCTTTGCCGCTTGAACAAATACATTGCTGACAATTGTAATCCCTTTCCAGAGCTACCCAGGACGGACTTCACCACCAACAGCGATCATGTTCACTGGTCCCACAGCACGGCGAAGCGCATGTTACAGGATTGGGTCCAGTTTTTAAAGTGATTGGCCCCGTGAACACTATTCAGAAAACGGGGTCTAAAAATGTGATTATCCTTTGCAAACATTCTACTATCACTGCCGCACAACTTCTCTTACTAAGCAGGGGTCTCAATTTTATCCCGTCTGTGGGCCACATCATGTCCTCACGTGAGCAAATGCAACTTGATATCCATGCTAACATAAGGAGGATCAAACTGGCCGTTCATTTTGAACATAGGGAGGACTCTGTGTGCCCGCCCTTCACCCCCAGGTCCACCTGGGTTCCGCCTGAGAGCCTATTGCCTCACCAGGTCGGGGACCTCGTACGCGCGGATTTACATAATTTTCACAAGGGCCTTCGCGCCATTAGGGTTCCTCCGAACTTAGAGCGTTTGAGCTCGAGGCCCTAGGTGCGTTGCGCGCTAACAAACGCATTGTTCTCAAGCCCGCTGACAAGGGCAGTGCTACTGTCATTATGGACAGGGAGCAATACGTGTGGGAGGCGTAAAGGCAATTGGGGGACAGGAGACAAGTGGAGCAGACCCTTTGAAATACCCCCTGGCCGATCTATTGTCTCAGATTGTGGTAGTGAGACCTACTTTACCGCAGAGTACATCGATTTTTATCTCAACCCCCCCTCTATTAGGCACACGAGTTACATTAAGGACACCTACGACTTTGTGGCTAAAATCGAGAGGGGTCTGGCTGCAGACATCCACCCACACGCTCCAGACATCCACCCACACGCATTTCCGCTGCAGACAGAAACATCCACCCACACGCCGGAAATTGCGTGCTGGTGGATGTCTGGAGCGCGAGTTGCACATTATTCAACAGTGCCCCCTCGGGTCACACTTTTCGGTGGGTCGCAGAATTCGGTGTAACAACGGGACTCACTGCACGCCACGAAGATGTGACGTTCGGCTCAGCTGCACTTGGAGGTTATGGTAGGTGACTATTCAAAACACAGCGATACAATTATAAATGCACGAGACTTGCATTTCTTTACCGATCTATTAGTTTCATTAAGTTTAGATTTTTTCATCAAACAAATAACAGAACGTTACACCAATATGAAGCATTTGTTTTATTCCACACTGACGGTGGCAAACGCTAGCTAGGTGTCATTTTTGCAAGATAGGCAAATGTTTTTTGTAAACGTTGTGTAGCCTATAGTCGGTCTTATTAAACGATTTTAGAGATTTGTAGATGTGTTGGGAGCATAAACGATTTTAAGATTTTGGATTTGGTCATCTGTAGTCCAAAACAGAGTTAAGTTGTAATAAAATAAATACCACGAATTGAATTGACGCAGCTCGTTTCGCTTTAACTAGAGTTGCACCTATCAGCTGTTCATCTCCGCAGCGGTGGCTGAGAAGTGTGATATCATTCAATAGACAAAATCGATCGTTCAATATTCGATCTGCCTGTTTAGTTCATACAATCTGTTTATAACTAAGAGATCATAGCACTTAGTTCAGTTAAAAGGGGTAAAAGAGATGAAAAATGTAATGAAACAGATAAAAGTTAATGAATTACTGTTATGTAATAGCCTACTATCCTGTCTCAGATTCTAAATGTTCAATGTCCCCCAGTCAATAGGGTGCTGGGGCTCAGACAGTTCATAAAACATATAATGAGAGAAACAGATGTAAAGTACAGTATGAGGTAGAAATATATCTCATCATTACTTATATGCCAATAATAGTTAAAGTTGATGCTCTGAAGGGACAATAATTGCTGCACACCCCTAATAATAAATGTTAAAGGGGACATATTATACCACCAGGTGTGAGTGTGATTAGCCTTACAAGCCGTTTCGAAAATCAGCCCCATATGACATCACGAGTGGGCGTGTCCTCCTAGATCTGTGCTGGATAGATGAGTAACGTTTACTTCAGTCAACTGGGTAGGCTGGTAGACTGATCTATCCAGCACAGATCTAGGAGGACACGCCCACTCGTGATGTCATATGGGGCTGATTTTCGAAACGGCTTGTAAGGCTAATCACACTCACACCTGGTGGTATAATATGTCCCCTTTAAGTTTTTCTATTTCAGCCTTTTTCGTCTAGACTACAACCACTACTGAATTACCGGCCTTTAAATAGTTTGCTGTGCTGTGAGAATTTATCGTCTTTGATCTTAATTTTTTCTACAATTACAACATCAATTGTAAAAAAAAAAATTCTGTCTTTTGTAGATGCATCACTCGATTTTTAGGGATGATTCAAAGCCAGAAGTCAAACGCTGCACAACTTGCTGCACACTTTTCCACTGCCCCCTATGCCCAACTTTTAAACCTACCGTAAACACAAAGCTTCAGTGCCACCTGGAATCACACATAAAACATTCCATTACATTTAAAGGTGATATATGTATGTGTGTAGAAAGAATATAAGAATGTATGTGTATATGTCTGTAGACAATATTTATGAATGTTTGTCTGCTTACTTTTATAAGTCACTGACTTATTTTCCTCTATCTTTTGCCTGCATTGATCTTAGACACAAAGATCAATGATAATTTTTGTAAAGAATGTGCCATCCTCCTAGGTGTGATGGTCTTTCATTATTTTAAAGAGGACAAAATTATTCTGGTGTTCAACTCACTCAGTGTTCAACAGTTTCAGGTCCTCCTCTCTGTAGACAGACTTACCCCCTCCAGTTATGTTTCCCACCACAGTGCCGTTGTTGTCTAATTTGATGTGTTATTATCTGGATGGGCTTGTCTGCAGTCCGGGGTGTAGAACCTTACAGTTCCAAGTCTTAGTTTAACCCATTCAGACCGGATCACGCATACGTGTGTATTTACCTTTAAGACCGGAACACGCATCTATGCGTAGTTACCATTGAGACCGGGAAACGCGTCTGTGTCATTTTCAGCAATGCTGTCTTTTTCAAGGCACATGACCAGTTATACTCACTGTGATTGGTCGATATATTCTTGGGGTGAGCGAACGAGATGCTTGGGATTTTTTTTAAATTAATAGCGAAGCATTCTATTGGTCGAAATACACGTGGATCATGTTTTAGTCAGTGGGACGTTTAAACTTTAAATCGCCGAAGCGATCGAATATGGCATCGAACATGGCAGATTCGAGTGAAGGTAGTGACATCGAAGACACTGAATTAGATAACTTAGATGAATTAGATAACTTGGAAGAAAATATTTTACCATCTGATCGCGTGGTAAGAGAGCAATGGATTCAAGCGATGTTTGGGGAAGAAGAGGATTTGAGCGAGTTTGAAGGCTTCGCGAACGAGTGGAAGAGTGGCAACTTTCACTCGCGGGAAAAGATTCCATTCAATCGCCAACCTGGCATAAAGATCGAGCTGCCAATGCCAGATGTTATAACACCGGTGCAGGTATTCTCCCATATCTTCACGGAAGAAATGTGGATGCGTCTTATAACGCAAACCAACCTCTATGCTGAGCAATGCTAATAATGGATGATTTGGATAATAATATGATACATAAAAACAATACAAATTACAATTATAGATTATTCTTACGATAATAATTCATGCCTGATGATAATGATTTGATCCTGATACTAATTACAATACGTTATGTCACAAGTCACTGATAATAATGGATGATTATGGATAATAATATGATGATATGATCCATCAAAATAATACAACAAAGAAAATTAACATTAATTAAAATTGAAATTATTAGGTAAAGAAGAAGTAACCCTCTGTTTTGTTTTGTTCTATATCTGTGTTTCAGTGTCTATCACTTGTCACTTTGGTACCTCAAAAGTATGACATAGAAGCAGATCTGTATTGATTTTCAAAATGTTCTTGATGTTTTTGATGTCTATTTTTTAAAAATATGCAGTTGAAGTTTATGGCCAAGCAAGTCAGTCAAGTTGACAGCCAAAGAATTAATCTCTCAAATGCCTTTTATCTGATGTTTTTATCTGCTATAGAGCCTGAGAAATTAAGGTTTTATTAGGCGTTGACAAACTTTGAATATTGTTCTGAAAACCTTCAGGTTTTGAGAGGGGGTTTACAGAAAAGTTCTTAGGCATAAAAAGGCCTTTTTTAGCAGGCGTTTTAGGCCTAAATGGGTTAAGTAACTAACTGGTTGCAAAAATAATATAATTTAATATAAAATGATTCCAACTTGGTGGCATTTCATTTTCCATTAAACAGGGGCCACTTGACAACATTGTGGCTGGAGTTTCCTGGCTGCGACAGAATGCAGGTTTGCTCAGGGGGAAGGTGGTCGAGCCTGCATTTCCGAATATGGACGCAAAAGAACAGCAGGAGCTCCTGGAAAGGATACGTTCTTCAACTGATGAAGAAGAAAAGTATCCCCTGCTCTTCACATTTGATTTTCAGGAAGACATGGAGGTCTTCCTTAACATGGCAGCTGAGGAGGATCTTCGGGTCAACGCCATGTTTCTGGGTCGCTGGGTGGACAGCCAGTGACATTGCTGTGTGTGTGTGTGTGTGTGTGTGTGTGTGTGTGTGTGTGTGTGTGTGTGTGTGTGTGTGTGTGTGTGTGTGTGTGTGTGTGTGTGTTGAGGTTCTGAGTTCAGTTATCTGTTGAGTGTTCTTAATAAAGTGTTATAACGTTTACAATGTATAGATTTTTTGTATGACTTTACTTATTCACTTTGGTAACACACAGAGCTAAGTTAAAACACAGACTTGAGTTTGTCGTATTTAAATATGGGCAAATAAGGTGGTCCAGCAGCACAAGGTAAGACAATATTATAGACAATTAGAGCCAGATATTAAATGAATGATGGTTCAGAGTAAGAATTTAGGAATGCAAAAGTGCTAATAACATATGATAAATTATGTTGGAATGCAGTCGAACCTTATGATATTAAGACAACAGAATGTAACATAGCTAGACCTAATATAAATATGTCAGAAAAGGTGAAGCTAAAGGGGAATTGTTCTAACTATTCCTGTCCACTCATACATAGTATTTAAAATAATTATTAGCCTCAATCTCTGATGCCCTTCAGCTTTACAATACGAGTATCAGTTTGTGTCCTATCAAATATTAAATTGAGATGATTGCAGTATAACACAGAGGGAATTCTGAATAAGGTGTGTGTATTTACAGAAAGAGAAGAGCCATAAGCTCCAGCTTAAAGTCAACAGCGAGTGTCAGGTCTTCTGTCCAAAACCGGAAGCGTTTATCCGATTTTATAACTTAATTTATTTAGTTCATTTATGTAAACACATTACTTAACGCCCGTTCATTTATGTAAACACATTACGTAACGCCCGATTTTTATTTTATTTTCCGATATTTATTTTTTATCATCCGATTTCCGGCATGTGGGTGGATGTTTCTGTCTGCAGCGGAAGTGCGTGTGGGTGGATGTCTGGAGCGTGTGGGTGGATGTCTGCAGCTAGACTCTCTTGCTAAAATCAGGCAACTCAACATCCCTGTTGACGCTTTTCTATTTACCATGGCCGTCGACAGTCTATACACAAATATTGACATTCCGGAGGGCATTCAGGCCGTCAAAAACATCTTCCGTAAGTTTCCGGACAGTAAGCGTCCGGACAAGGAACTCCTGCAATTACTACATATAAATTTAACCAGGAACGATTCCGAATTCGATAATAATTATTTTCTTCAAATTAAGGGCACAGCGATGGGCAAGAAGTTTGCCCCGGCGTACGAGGATATTTTTATGGCCCAGTGGGAGACTTCGGCTTTGTCGGTGTGACGGCCGCAAGGCCTTGCCTATGATTGTCCTGTCTCCCAATTAGGACTGGTATGCCTGTCTCCCAATTAGGACTGATGAAGAGGGGCGGAGTCGCCGCGTTGGTGGCCTATATGGTGCGCCCTGTTCCAGCAGTCCGGGCCCCCTTCCTTTTTGGCATCTCTACCTGCTTGCCACGCTGCGACGTTTTGATCTCCTTTTTGTTATGTTGTCAAATAAACCGTGATCATGGTGAAACTGGAACCACGCCTCTGTCCTCCATCATTGTCTGGTTACCCTAGGCCATGACAGTCGGCCTGCGAGAAAAAACCCTTCCATTATTTCCGCTATCTCGATGATATTTGGGGCGTCTGGCCGTACTCGAGGGAGGATTTCGACGTTTTTTGTGCGTTCCTTAACAATCATAACCCCTTCAATTAAAATTAAGTCCACTTCAGCCACTCCTCGTGGATTTTCTTGGCACGTGCACCTTTAAGGGCACGATTTTATTAGGTCCCTTAAGTTTTCTTTAAAGAATCCGATACCCACGCCCTTCTCTATAAGACCAGCTTCCATCCCAGGCACACATATGCTGGCCTGGTTGAGTCGCAACTGCTTCGTTTCCAACGCATATGCACTAGGCAGGCGGATTTCTTAAACGCCACAAAGGTGTTGTTCTCGGCCCTGTCCACCAGAGGGTACTGCCGCTCCTTTTTACGCGGGGTTCTTAGGACTTTTAATAACACGAAAACCGATAACGACTGACTCTTTGCTCCCGTTTGTTGCAACCTATTCTCAAATCAAAATCAAATTTATTGTCATTTTGTTGATTGAACAACAAAACGAGAAGGCGTTTCTCAGGGATCAAGATCAAGATCAAAACACACATACATTACAAACAAACGTCCCAATGATGAATCAATAAATAATAAATAAAGTCCAGTGAGAAGATTTAGGACGCTGGTGCATTGAGCATCCTGACAGCTTGAGGCAGGAAGCTGTTCCGCAGCCTGGTGGTGGAGCATCATAAGCTACGATAGCGCTTCTTGGAGGGTAGGAGCTTAAAGAAGTTGTTCAGAGGGTGAGAGGGGTCTCTCACTATTTTCTGGGCCCTATTCCTGCAGCGGCTTAGGAATATGTCCTGGACAGAGGGAAGAGAGGCTCCAATGACCTTTTCCGCTGATCTCACCACTCTTTGCAGGGCCTTTTTGTCCGCCGCACTGCAGCTGGAGAACCAGGTAGAGATGGCGTACGTCAGCACACTCTCCACTGCCCCCCTGTAGAATGTGGTGAGGATACTGGGAGGTAGTGAGGCCTGATGGAGTTTCCTCAGGAAGTACAATCTCTGTTGGGCTCGCTTCACTAGCCCAGTGGTGTTTTTGGACCACTTCCACGGCGGTTAAGTTAGTTCGGACAATCAAAGCCAACTTTCGCAGTTTCCTGGCACAAAACGATCTGTTGCGTGAATTTCGTGTTATAGCGGCAATTAGAAAAAACAATAACCTGCAGGACTTCCTGGTCAAGGCCAAACTCCCACCGCTCGGGGCCCCCAGACCATCGGGGCACGGATCTTTTTTCCGTACCTGCTTCTGTGTGCGCAACCAACAAAACAACAATGCTTTCCCCACGCAGAAGGGTGATTCTGTTAAGTCCAGCAACTGTGTCTATCTCACTTGGTGCGAGAGCTGTGGGTCGCAATATGTGGGTGAAACGGGCAACACCATACTGACTAACGAACCCCAGGTGGTCGGTCGCGCAGAGGAGGAGGGCTGAGAGTCTCTGGATCGCTAAGCTGGGTACTTTGCAGCCCTTCGGCCTGAACGAGAGGGCGGTTAGTGCAGGATGTTTCCACACTGGGCCCCTCTGCCCGACCTTAACCCCTCCTCCCCCTGCCCCGACCTTAACCCCTCCTGCCCCGACCTTAACCCCTCCTCCCCCTGCCCCGACCCTAGCCCCTCCTCCCCCTGCCCTAACCTTAACCCCTCCTCCCCCTGCCCCAACCTTAACCCCTCCTCCCCCTGCCCCAACCTTAACCCCTCCTCCCCTTGCCCTAACCTTAACCCCTCCTCCCCTGCCCTAACCTTAACCCCTCCTCCCCCTGCCCTAACGTTAACCCCAAGCCCTACTCCACACCTGACCCTCCTCCGAACCTCTGGCCTGCAACCCTTACACCAAGCCCCTTCTGTGCTTTGAGTTATGGGAACAAAGCTTTGTTTTGGTTCATATAACTAAACGGTGTCCCTTACGGCCATTTGGCCTCTTGTTTTTGTTTTGTTCCTGGGGGTGGGTGTGACCTTGCTTCCCTTCAGACCTAGGCCCGTGCATTCAGTACAACCGCCTTCGGCGGCGGTACTAACCCTAACCCACTGACGCTACAGACCTATTAGAGCAGTGCCAGTGGGTGAGACTTCACCAGCAGAAACTAACATCCTCAGCGTCTGAAGCTAAGCTAACAGAGGCTGTTGATAAAACTGAAGTACAATGGCGGAAGGTACTGGATCTGACATAGAAGATGGGGATTTTGAAGATCTGATGCTCGAATAAGATGTTCGTGGCTACCTCTACGAGCCGCAATATAGCGACGAGCGGCTGTAGCTGATAGAGGAAGAGGAGGCGGCTGCGGCTGATACAGCTGAGGCAGAAGACCTGCCTGTCTCAGACGAGGAGCCGGAATGGCTTGAGCTGGGGCGGATTGGTGGGGCCTGTGCTCTCACTGTGCGCCTATGGACACAGAGGTGGAGTCCGTCTGCTGCAAAGAATTTGAAAGAAGTCGATTTCTTCTGGACGAAATCTCGGAATCAGACGAGGACACAGACATATGCGTGTGCAGTAACCTGAAGTGCTCCCTAGCTGCACTGATTTCAGCGATCAATGATGATCAGTGTGTGTTATCAGTAGTGGTGCAACAGTTCACGGCAGGGGTTAAAATTTACTTTTTTTCACCACCGTCCCGGAAACGTCCCGAAAAACATTTTGAACCGTCCCGAATCGTCCCAAATTTTTCCATAAATATTTTTTACATTTTGAGTCATTACTTAGGGCTACTGATAATATAATAAAAACACAATACATTATGTTGATGAAATAATATATTTATTTCCAGATGACAAACAACACCCTCGCAGAACTGTGGTCTATCTAGTGACCACCGTTTTGCGCCTGTGATCGCAGAGCAGCAGGCTCTCGCACTGCTTGCCTCTCGAGCAGCGCGAGACTGCCTAATATGCCATCTTATGCACGCCTTTTTTGCGGCACGGTCCGCACGTTTACACTGCCCGAGGTAAATTGCCTGCTTGAGCTAGAACCCCAATTTACCCTCCTGGACCCTACACACATTGGCGGTTTATTGGGTTTCATTCTGATGTAAATGTGACGGCTCCGCGGTTCAAGGGGAGGGCTTGGGTAGAGGTGTTGCGCTGTCTGCAAAGAGACAACGCAGCATATCATCATGAGCAGTTCTAACTGAAAAGAAAGGAATCTGCGAGTTGCTGACCATGTAAGAGAAGGTGATGCAGTCGCATTAGACAAAGAAAGATGGTGCGATCTACGAGAGAGACCAGAGGGACTGTCCTTACGAGGCTTTTGTCGGGATAAAAAGCAAAACAAATAATATGTTGCGTTTTTGCACTTGAAAATAGTTAATCGCACTTGTAGCCTACACTCACTTGAACTCATTCTTGCATGCGGGTGTCTTCATTCATAAAAACATTCGGGAGCGAGCAGAGTCTCCCATACATCGAACAATGTGTGACGCAGCGCCACAGAATCCACACCGAGCGCCACAAATTGATTCAGCTTTTTTTTTTTTTTTACGTTTTAGCGATTTTGAAACACAAATATCGTTCCGTTCGTACATCTCCGCGTAGCAATCTTTCTCCCTGTCATTCTCGTTCACAGACGCACACAGAGACAAGCACACACAGAGACAAGCGCGCATACATGCCAATGGTGCGTGGGTACACTACCACTTATTGGATAAACCTGCGTATCATGCACACGCACTGACACCGGATTCTTCCGCTCATCCTCTCAATGCACCTCTAAAGGCAAACCCGAAGCAGCAGGAATGTAAAAAGGGATAGTGTATAGAACGCCGGTAATTATCGGGAAAATAAGCCCAGACAGGGCAAACTTGCATCGCCCTGAAGGGGCTTATTTTCGATCATGACCGACGATGTTCTCTACATATCCCGCTTATTACACGGCTACTTGCCAAAACGAAACAATAACTTCACATGGTGTGTCTTTTTACAATTTATTTGATACCACCAGCATTCGTAGTGTTGATCAGCAGAGAAATAGTCTGCCAAAGACGTTGAAGTCGCTCAGCAAACGAAGAAGCTGGGGTTGACAAGTTACGGTACTTGCGGAGTGAGACTTGTTTTCCTTGACAGCTGTCAATTATACTCATGATTATACTTAGCAACGGTGAATTATCAAATATAATTCACCGCCGGAAGTTGTGAAGGTCCCATGCAAGCCAACGGAGCGTTCCATGGCATTGAGAGAAGACCCATGTAATAATTGCGATTAATGTGAAATGCTATGTATATATATATATGAAATTTAGATAAATTAAATTTAGATAAATGAGTGTTAGACCCCCAGGCCGTTCTGCCAGCGATTTAAATTCGCTCTGCAACATAGGCTGGAGATCGGGAAGTCTCCCGGTGGGCCTGCCCACTTTTTTTTTTGACTCTGTGCACAGACCCGCCTTCTCCAGTGACCCAAGGAAGCCTGACGAACGGGGGATTTTACCCCTGCTGTCTCACTGAACAACAAACGCGAGCGCCCCAGCCAATTGAACGAAGCCCATTAAATAAGTATTTTCCACCGATCGCGAACATCGCAGAAAGTGTTAAACTTAAACAGAAAAATGAAGCCAGTGCCCGCAAAATTCTCTTTTCTTCCCGAGGTCGACCGGAGAGAGAATAAAAATCCTCCCGATGACAATTAATTACGTCCCCGGGACGTCATTAATATTAATCCTTGGTTCACGGGTTATCCGTGATCCGCGGATCGGCTGATAAATAAAAAAGTTGTGTGTTCACGCATTCAGCGCATGTTTAAAGGGCAATCCCGGTATTAACAACATCATCAAGTATCGTAGCGAAATACAGTTTCTGTTGTGTTTTATTTGGCGTTCCGTAAATCCCATTGAAACAGGAACCGGAAGCGGAACCGGACATGTTTATGTTTGGTTGTAGTCTTTTCGCTCGGTTCTCCGTATCAACAGTAGGGCTAGAACCGAGTGAAAAGACTACAACCAACCCCCCTTGCAAAGTCTTCCAACCGAAATCAATGGATTTACAAAATGCCGAATAAAACACAACAGAAACTGTATTTCGCTCCGATACTTGATGAAAAAAAAGAAGATGTGGCCCGCCACGTCATTTCATGTGGCCCGCGCGAGTGCTTGATTCCGGTTGATCGAGCTTCAAAGCGACAGTGGCCTAAGAGCAAAGTTCCAGGATGCCGCAATCGAGGACTTTTACCGTCTACTGCCCCCTGGTGAGATGCCACAGCTTCGACTTCATGCTGCCCGTGTTCTCTCCATGTTTGGGAGCACCTGGAACTTTGCTCTTAGGCCACTGTCGCTTTGAAGCTCGATCAACTCCAGCTGAAGGTGATGGGGCACACTGCCGACATCGGTGGTGAAAGGACTGGCAAAGATGGCAAAGCCCGACTGCTGTGCTTTGAAGTCAAGCGCCGATCAAATTCATCCATTAACCGGCTCAATTTGGTAGCCAACTTGGCACATGAAAAAACACCGGGAACTGAGGCAGAGATGTATGGCAAGCCGAGTGTGCCACAATTCGACTTCAATTAAACGCGTTCTGAAACGCCAGCACGCGTGCCCAGAACGCGTTCCGGCGTTTCAGCGCGCGCGCCCAGCGTTTCAGCGCGCGCGCCCAGAACGCGTTCTGGCATTTCAGCGCACGCGCCAAGAACGCGTTCCGGCATTTCTGCGCGCGCGCTCAGAACGCATATTAGCATATTAACAGCACGCGTGCTGTTAATATGCTAATGCGCTCCTCCCCTCAATTTTCTCAGCCAATAGATTTGAGCCGTTTTCCCCTAATCATATGCTAGGGCAAACACACAGACAACATCAGTCGAGACCAGAGCTCTTCTTTCGCGAATCTTTTCTGTTGTGTCGTTCTTAAAGTCGAAAGATGTTAAGATGTTTCAAATTAGGTGGTTAATGTGGAGGTGGTGAACACTACAAGTACATACACTTTGACTATACACTATCTAAGCTACTTGACCGAACATTGTGCATGGTAAGTGCCGTGGCAACTATGATAACATAATTAAAAAATACTTTTATTTATAGCGTATCGTTTATTACATTTATTTATTACAGCATTACATGAGTCAGCTTATTCGTCTTCTGAGTACAATAAAAACAATAAAAGAGTTCAGAAGTTAGAGTTAAAATTCCATTAGAAGTAAATAAGTCCGTCTGAAGTATTAACATGCAGTTGCAGGTTTTAGCCTGTACGTGGTAGTAGCCTATAAGACGAGGTATAATTCACTTCATCAGTTGGAATGAGACAGATAGAAAAAACTATATATATATATATATATATAATATAGGGAGGTGAGGAGATAGATACTACTACAACTGATACTATTGGTAACCAACTGGTAGGTATTGGTACCCAACAGACCAAGCCCTTTAGGAAGACTTCCATCCCGCTCCTGTCACATTACATAAATAGTTGGTGTATAGCCTATATAAATGCAGAAAATATTGCAGCCAAAATTGCCCCCAAAATATTCACAACATTTACCATTTAACCATCCCTTTTCACATTAAACTGGCCTCTACTCTTGATACATTTGTAACTCACCTACAAACTCACTCATAGCCTTTAATTTAGTGAAACGTTTTGGTCACCTTTTTCCTATTTATTTTTCACAGTGTCTACACGTCAGGTCATGGTGAGGAATATATTAATCATATATTTATATTAGTTAGTTAGTATGTTATTACTATATTGTTATTAAGTGAACATCAGTCCATGTGTTACAAACAAACAGCAGAAATCAAATGCCGGGAGGAGGGAGAAGCCTGTCTGGGCAGGCTCTATACACTGCGGTCCCGGTCCAACCAGCACCTGCCGACAATCTCCTGATTAGGAGTGAGAGAAACACAGGCATACACACAGCAGGGGCCGGGTCAAAGACCCGCCTGGGTCATCACACCTGCAACTGAACACCTCCAAGAGAAATTGTGGTGGATTACAGGAGGACTAAATGACATATGCTACCAGTCTCCATTGAGAGGGGACAATGTGGAGGGGGTCACCACGTACAAATGCCAACACAGATGCACTCTAGAAAGAGCAGAGCCGGCTGTACTTGCTAAGGAGGCTGTGGTCCTTCAATGTCTGCAAGGTCCTCAGGATGTTTAGCCAGTCTGTCATTGTACTCTCCTATATGCTGTTGTGGGGAGGCAGCGTTAAGAAGATGGATACTGGGCGACTGGACAGGTTGTTAAGGAAAGCTGGCTATGTTTTGGGTATAGAGCTGAAGTGCATCACTTCAATAGCAGAGAAAAGAAGACTGAAATGGATGATGGCAATCCTGGATAATGACCCCCACTGTACAACACATTCAAATTCATACTCTTGTTCTTTCCATATTTATAGAATATGTTCCACATTCAAATTTAACAACAAGCCATACTTACAGTGATTATGTCCTGCACTGTGTCACTTTACACTACCACCATTGCACATACTGGTCAATATTTCACATCATCAGTATCTATCAGGCCTAGTAATCACTCCACATGCTGTTTACTCTTTACTTTTATGTACCTGAGAGTGATTTGATTTATTTTACGTCTGATGTGTGTGTGTGTGTGTGTGTGTGTGTGTGTGTGTGTGTGTGTGTGTGTGTGTGTGTGTGTGTGTGTGTGTGTGTGTGTGTGTGTGTGTGTGTGTGTATGAAATTTCGTTGGACCACCCTTACCTTGATTGCTGAACAAATTCATTTGGCATTGCTTCAATAGGCTACTGCAAGGTCTAAAGAATTATTTCCGTCAAGTGTTCAATTCAATTCAATTTTCACCCTGATCTTGTAGGCTATTGATGATGGGAGAGTCGGACCACAGCGCAAAGCCTTCTCCAACACATCCCAAAGATTCTCAGGACTATGTGGTAGCCATGTATGAAAAGGATGGCATGCTCCCTGAACCACTCTTTCATGAGCCAGATGAATCTTGGAGTCATCGTCTTGAAGTATTTCCATGCCATCAGGGAAGAAAAAAATCCATTGATGGAATTCAGTTCATTCAGTAGCTATCACTCTATCTATCTATCTATCTATCTATCTATCTATCTATCTATCTATCTATCTATCTATCTATCTATCTATCTATCTATCTATCTATCTATCTATCTATCTATCTATCTATCTATCTATCTAAATCAGGGGTGTCAATCGTACGGCCCGCGGGCCGGATCAGGCCCGCTAACGGGTTTAATCCGGCCCGCAAGATGATTTTGTGAAGTACAGTATTGTAAAAAAAATAATTACTTTTTTTTTATTTTTTTTTTATAAAAATCCTTCCTAGCATTACATGGATTGCATTGACTGGCACTGATTAATTTGTTGTACATTGAACTACTGGACAATTGTGTGTAACTGGAAGTCGCTTTGGAATGTAACGTAAAATGATCTGCTATTTTTCAATGAAGGAAACTGCTGTTCTTAATGTGTCCACTAGAAGTCGCAATAGCAATTATGTTAAGCAAGCAAACTTTATACCGGGGCTGAGCAGGGAGCAAGTATAAACAGGTAGTGCAGCTAGCCCGGAGCTACCTTGTCGTTCTGCCTTATACTTTCAACATTATGCGCTTTGGCACTCTCATTGCCCCAAAATGTCTCTGTCAAAAAGACGAAAAGTGGACACAGAGTGCAGTGTTTTCTAAGAAAAATGGTCATCGTCCTTTTTATTCACGGAAGTAAATGGGAAACCTGTGTTTGGTGTGCTCACAGCATGTTTAATTTTACATAATTATGCCATATTTTTACCGGTCCGGCCCACTTGGGAATAGATTATCCTCCATGTGGCCCCTGAGCTAAAATGAGTTTGACACCCCTGATCTAAATGATGATGGTTAAGGTTAGATGGTTAAAGTATTCCAATACCTCATGTCCAGTTAGTCGTTATTTTAAAGCTGTTTGACTGATCATTTTGTAAATCGGCAATATGATCATACTGGAATAAAAAGAGCATCTATGTTTATTTATAGCATAGTGTTTATTTCTGCATGACACGAGTCATCGTATTGGTCTGTTTGGAGTCCATTAACCATAGAAGATCACAGAAGTAGGATTCCACGCTGACCTCTAGGGCCACTGAGAGAGTCAACTGTATGTGAATCTCCCCCGCTAGCATGGTCAATGATGGCCTATTGAGCAACAAATTAGCAGTAGCGGTGGATGCTCAGCATTAGGAGTGGATGTAGACAATGAGCAGCCCCAAGTGGTGGATCAGCAGAACCTGCTGAAGGAGCTGCAAAGATTGTGGATGTAGAGCAGAGTTTAGCCAAACTAATGCTCGGGGCCAACCACGGCCCCTCTCTTTTCACTGGTCCCCCATGAATTCATAAATTGAATGTGGCCCGTTCTTATACTTTACATTTTACCCACACAGTTAACACATCTGTCAGAAATATCATTAATTTAACTAAAGACTATAGGATTGGGTACTAATAGAATGACAGAAGTTTTTGGGAATCACAGGGGGTTTGTGTTCTAAAAACACAATTGTTCTCTAACTTTCGATTGTTGGCCCTTGATGGCTTATACTGATGTAAATTTAGAGGGTCAGCAGCAGTAGAGGATCAGGGGATTGATATAGAGGGCCAGTACCAACCCCTACTCATAAATGGGGACTGTGTGGAAAGGGTTTCAGACTTTAGATTCCTGGGCACACACCACATCAAAGAGGATCTCTCCTGGATCACAGTAGTCAAGAAGGCCCAGCAGCAGCGACTCTATTTTCTGAGGATCCTCAGGAAAAACAACCTGTAGGAGAAGCTGCTGGTATCTTTCTACTGCTGCTCCATCGAGCTAGCTAGCTGCTTTGAAAATCACCGTTTGCACACTGCCCTCCCTGAAGGACATCTTCAGCTCTCGCTGCCTGGGCAGGGCAGCCAACATCCTAAAAGACCCTTCCCACCCTGGACACAACATGTCCACCCCTCATGGTTCCACCTGGTATAGGTCTCTCAAAGCTCGAACAAACAGACTCAGAGACAGCTACTATCCCATAGCGGTATGTGAATTGAACGATGCAAAATAAGAATTATACATTCATTCAACTATTAATTTCACATTCACAATTTCAGAAAAAACATCCTGAATGTACCATTTGCACTATTAAAAACTTTATTTATCTGTGCAGCACTACTGTGCAATACCGTTGACCTCAGCTGCTATTGTCATTTATCTGTATTTATCTGTCAACACTACTGTGCAATACTGTTTACCTCAGCTGCTATTCCCATTATCTGTATTATTTATCTGTACTTTTATCCTCATTTGTTATTTGTATATTTTATCATTTTTTTTGTTTATATAGATGTTTTATTTATTTATAATGTTAATGTTAATCGCACCGTCTGGGTTGCATTTAAATTTCGTTCCATGTGCAACGACAATAAAGATAATTTTGATTCTGATAGCTGTTGATGGCCGTCCATGCTGCCACTTTGCCTCTTGGAATGTCTCAACTAGCCACCCAGGCCAAAAAAACATTATCAATATTTTGAAACAAGTTTCCTTGCTATAAAATGGATGGGAATGTGAGAGAACCCATATTTTCTAAAGTTTGTAGCCTCTCACAATGAATATTGATTAGATAGGTGTGACACACTTAGTATCCGCACCCCCCTGTTACTTGTATACTTGTAATGACCCATGTGCCATAGATTCAATTGTCATTGATTGAGACCCATCAAAGTTTCAAACCGTCAAACCGTTACCATGAGACGGCGCGTTACAGAACTGCAGGGAAGGGTCAATGCAGAATTTAACAGATTTTTTAACGTGGAACAACCAGAGATGTCAGCCACTGACAGGTGAGTCAAACGGACCTAGATTCGGTTTTAGCTTGCTCATGCCAGTTTTTAAGTGTTTAAGTTAAACCCTATATATTACTGATATAATGCTCTCGTCTCGACCACTGGTTAGATGTTTCGCATTTGCTACTGACATACACAGTGCATGTCAGTGCGGTGCAGATAATCAGAGCCGGATTAACCCAAAGGCAAGCCTATAATAATGTTTATGTATAACAATTAATATGTAATGTATCCAGATTACAGCAGGACTTCAACCGCGAGGGTGCCAGGCCGCAACGGCGGGTGCCTCGTGGTCGAGGCCAAAGGCCAATTACCTTTAGGGTTGTGGTGCTGCATAGCAGCACCATAACAAGGTATAGGTCCCGGAACGGTAATTCCTTTTTTTATTTGGATGAACAGATATATGATTATGTGCTGTATCAAATAACTAATTTACATACATTTGTCATAATGCATTTCTCAAAATGTAAGAAACGCCATCAGTAAATGAATGTTGTTTTGTCAATTACAAATATTATTGGCTTATTAAAATCAAAATACCTTTGTTTGCATCTGTTCACAGATCACAGACTGCCCTTTGTTTTGGCTGTGCCCCTGGACCTCTCCGCAGAGGACTTTTCTCAAAGTCTGCGGGATAATGTTCCCGGAGTCCCGGCAGAATTTGAGCTCTGCCGGGTCAGCTCTACCCGGGAGGTGGTCCCGTTGGCCGACCAGTGTCCTCTGGACATCAGAAACCGGAGAGAACTCAACCGGTCCAATTTATATCTTCGACCCAAGGTAGTCTAAGATATAAGTCATAATGAACATAGATTATTAGGGCCACTAAAATGAACCTTTTTTGGTGTAAATGATGTTGTCTGAGTCCACATTTTTATACAATGTTTAACAACGCAGTTTGTGTAAAGGAAACATACTCAAATATTGGCATTTGTTTGTTTTAGAATACCGACAGTCAACAACCACCAAGGTAAGTGTTCTTCTTATTGTATCTACTTTGACATGCGTTTCTGACAGGTTTCATGAGAAACGTTTATTGTTTTTGTACTTCAGTGATAATCCAGGCATCTTGATGGCATTGTTCACAAAGCATACGGTTCTGATCCTAATTCTATTGTGTCGTTTTATTTGTTTTCTAGAGAGCGCCCAGTCAGTCCCCAGCAGGGATTGGTAGACCATCCCGGGGTGCCATCAAGGTAAATAATTGTCATTCTACCACTCAACAAGCACATTTTTCACAAAGCATATGGTTCTGATTCTAATTCTATTGTGTCGTTTTATTTGTTTTCCAGAGAGCGCCCAGTCATTCCCCAGCAGGGTTTGGTAGACCAGCCCGGGGTGCCATCAAGGTAAATAATTGTCATTCTACCACTCAACACGCACATTTTTCACAAAGCATATGGTTCTGATCCTATATTGTGTCGTTTTATTTGTTTTCCAGAGAGCGCCCAGTCATTCCCCAGCAGGGTTTGGTAGACCAGCCCGGGGTGCCATCAAGGTAAATAATTGTCATTCTACCACTCAACACGCACATTTTTCACAAAGCATATGGTTCTGATCCTATATTGTGTCGTTTTATTTGTTTTCTAGAGAGCGCCCAGTCAGTCCCCAGCAGGGTTTGGTAGACCAGCCCGGGGTGCCATCAAGGTAAATAATTGTCATTCTACCACTCAACACATGCATTGTTCACATGCCCAACCATCAGCATTACTTATCCAGGATGAATTTATCCTGGGTTAATATCATACGGCTAACAATTTTCAATTACAATCACACAGGCATCTCTGGCCTACATGAAGCAACAAGAGAAAAAAATATATACACAGTGGTAGGCATTAGGGCTGCCGCGATTAGTCGATGTGGTCGACGAAGTCGACGGTAAAAATGCGTCGGCATCAATAATTTAAGTTGATGCATCTTTTTTTAATTTTATGAATTTACCTTTTCAATTTCTAAAACGCTTCAGTTCAGTATAACGAATGTGCGTCTTCCGTATCACTACGTGCTGCGTGCCTGACGTCAGTCTTTTTTGGCACCAGTCATTGGTCGCCTTCAGTCAACTCTTCAGTTTTAAAAAATCATGGCGGCAGCAGCAGTCGAGTCCGACTAACCATGGGAAACGGTTGAAATTTGAATTAGTTACGAGCGTAAAGCATTGTAGGGATTGTGCTTCGCGGGGTTTGTTTGCCGTTGCTATGGTTACCTAAATCATTAAACGCAACTGAAAACGATGGCCGATGCGAGTTTGAAACTAAAACTGATTGTGAAAAAAGTATAAATGCTATCGAAATTCCGTTTGGATAGGATTGAAGATACAAGTGTGTAGATTTGTTTAATGGTTTGAACGATGGTAAACGGTTGAAAAAGGACTGGTTACGATGTCAAACAGTGGAAGGTCCGCCGGTTAGAATGATGTAATATGCCGTTTTAAAACTAAAACTGCGATACCGAAAAAAGTTTAATAGCTACCGAAATTCCGTGAACATGCCTAGATAGATATGAATCTCTAGATTCGTTTAATTTTTTGAACCATGGCAAACGGTTGAAATTTGAATGAGTTACGAGCGTAAAGCATTTGAAGAATTTGAAGAAATTTTTAACAATTGACCTTTCGCAAAACCCCGCCCCCAAACGGTCATTGTCCAATCATACATCCTAGCAACCGTTACTATGTAAACAAGGTCCGACAAACAAAGTCCGACAAGCAAAATGGTGAAGCGATGTGCCTATTCATAAGGTTCATCTACGTCACGTTTTCTGGAACGCCGCCATTTGCACGACCGATCTCGCCAAATATGGCCGCCCACACCGCTCATCTGGACGTTAGCGAGAGACAAAGATACCTTGATAAAATTTTGATTTTAGGCTCCGATCCTTATTTGTTACCCCCAGTTTTTTTTAGTCCATTAGTATCGGCCTCAAGCTTGCCTCAAATACATTTCCCTGACATATATATTTATTTAGTCCACAACCCGTACACTGGAGAGAGCTTGAAAGCGTTCAAGAGCACTATGCATATCAATATGCTGTGGCTGGATGGGTGAAGGACGCTAGAGTGAGGCACTTGGCCACCAATAATCTTTATCTGATAATGGCAAAGGTAAGTACTATATATTCGTGACTTCTTGTGAACAGTTTTTGGTGGGTTACTATCATTGATCGTTGAAATCAGTCATCAAATCATAGACGATAATTTCGCTTGGGACGATTTTCGTCAAGATTCATTTTGTACCCACAACACAACCCGATTTAAATTATTATGGATTATTTCGGGCAATGAATGAGGTATTAATACCAATACTCTTTGGCTGGGACGTTGTCAACATTGGGTAGGCCTATATGGAGCAGAACATAGTGGGTCATATGTCAACGTTTTTTGAATCTATTTTATTCATTAGTAAGCTACATGGATATGCCATCTTTCAGAACCTATCATTACCTGCCGTAAAGAGAATAAAAGAGCGCATCCTCATTGTACCCAGCACTACTGAATGCGTCTCTGTCCAAAACACATTTCCAAACAAACTGACGCACATTATGCTGAGGTTATGTCATAATGTACAATCGTCTCCTTTCCCTAAATGAACTAATTGTGTTCAATGCTGTTACTTGGGAACCTGCAGAGCACAAAGGATACAATACCTGAGTTAACAGTTATCTTTGGAGTAGACCTTCAAGTTAAATAAAATGGCAAACTGGCACAAACAATGCAATTTCTTATTTTGGTTAGATCTCATCTCTTAGTTATGCAAAAGGTTTACAGAAGAAAGTCAGGTCATTTGTGAACTAGATAGGATCTATGACTCCAGCTATCATTATGTCATCCATTAGAGCAATATTAGGAGAATTAACAGATATTTTTTGTTCTTCACTTAACAGGTCCTTCATTCACAAGCTCTTAACACTAAGCCCACATGGCCATGGGTAGTTGTGCAGGAGGAAGGGACTGTTGTCATGGCCCACTGCACTTGTATGGCAGGACTGGGAGAGGTGTGCTCCCACGCAGCAGCACTAATGTTCTCACTCCTGGCTGCTGTTGAGCGCAGAGAGGGACAGGCATGCACAGACAATGCATGTGCATGGGAAGACCCAGGCAAGAAACTTGTGAAGTATGATGAGCTATCAAACATATTTCAAAAGGAGAAGGCTAAAAAAACAGACGACCACCATCAAATGAAACCATCCGCTGATGAGCTCAAGCAGTTTTTTGAACAGCTCCACAGCAGTGAAAACCAGGAGGCCATCCCTAAGAACAGTGCAATTTTGTCAGTTGTTGAAGGCCATTCCATCAGATACATTCCCAACACTGTACAGTTGGATTTGCCACCACCTCTCCCTACTCTGTACTCAAGCGCCTGTCTTGAAATGGATTTGCCCTCACTGCTGGAGGAGGCTGCTAGGCGTTTTGAGGAGCTTCATCTCACACCGGAGCAGGTAAGATATTGAAAATAACACAAAAGCTCCACTTTTACCTCATCACACTAACGTAATGATTATAATAATTAACATTAAAACCCTTTTGATGATTCGATTATTTTTGGAGTGTTTGGTAGTTGAGGAGAAGACAAGAGAGCAGAGAAAGTCCAGGGTGTGGTTTGATCAGAGAGCAGGAAGAGTTACTGCATCAGTATTTCTTGAGGCAGCCAGGACAAAGAACTCTTCATCTCTGATAAAGAGAATTTGCTATCCCCAGTCTTCACACTTTTCAACAGAAGCAACAAGGTATACATTTTAGAAAGCAAGAAATGAATCAGGCCTTTTTCTCTGAATTCCATCATGGTTATACTCCAGGAATGATGTTTTATATAACAGTGCATTGGACAATGTAGACTAGTTGGTTTATCATAAAGTTCAAAATATCCTTACTGTCTTTCATGTTTTCACAGATGGGGTCTGCAAAATGAGGAAACTGCCAGGGAGTCATACCTGAAGACCATGCAAGATCTCCATTTGAACTTCAGCATTACAACATCTGGGCTCATTATCAACCCGGGCCTACCATGGGTAGGAGCATCTCCAGATGGTGTGGTGACTTGTGATTGTCATGGGACTGGTGTGCTTGAAATAAAATGCCCTTTCAATGCAAATGGCCGCGCTTTCAGGGATTGTGTCAGCGACCCACGTTTCTGCCTTACCATGACTGCAGAAGGTATGGCCCTCAAACCAGATCATAGCTACATGTACCAACTGCAGACCCAAATGTGTGTAGCTGGGGTAATGTATGGAGATTTTATTGTGTGGACACCACAAGAACTTTTTATGCAGCGGGTCCAGTTTGATCAATGTTTTTTTGATGAGGCCTACTTGAGGGTGGAAGAATTCATTAGAACAGGGGTACTGCCTGAGCTGTTGGGTAAATGGTTTACTGTGCCACGCCTCTCAAGTGCTAATTTTGAGACAGCACCTGAGGGATGTTACTGAGGAAACCCTATTGATGAAGCAGACATTCTTTCTTGCACATCTGGGCAATGCAAACGAAAGAAGTTCCACAAGTCATGTCTGAAGCTGAGCAGGGTGCCAAAGAGTTGGAAATGTGTAGAATGTAAAAAACAAACAAAAAAGAAATGAGTTTGGTATCCAGATTTTTATTTTTATTTTTTATTTGATTTATTCAATTGAATTATTTATTTTTTAACCATTGTGTTTGTAGCAATGTGGCAAATAAATGCGTTCCATACATAAATGAACAATACAAATATATTTTTTAATAACTGTACAGTAGTTTGGCACATTTGGCATATTTATACTTTAAATGAACAATACAAATATATTTTTTAATAACTGTACAGTAGTTTGGCACATTTGGCACATTTATATTTATACTTTAAATGAACAATACAAATATATTTTTTAATAACTACAGTAGTTTGGCACATTTGGCACATTTATATTTATACTTTAAATGAACAATACAAATATATTTTTTAATAACTGTACAGTAGTTTGGCACATTTGGCACATTTATATTTATACTTATATTTATATTATACCTCATATTTCATCATATTTATTTACTTAACACACAGGTCACCCACAAACGGAGAGTTACATGTATATAGTATGTTTGTTTTATCTTATCTTTATCTTATTAAAATAGTTTTGTACTATAATTTTATTTTAAATTAGTAAATGTATTGTATATATACTGTTTTTTCGCACTTCTCTTTTCCCACTGTACTGCTGGTTACCCTTGAATTTCTCCCAAGGGGGATTAATAAAGGACTATCTTATCTTAGTTGGTCTATGTAGTAAATCCAGTTGTCACATCGAGTCAGAGACAGAGAAAACAATTGTACCACGTCTCTACTCTGTAGGGATGACTGATGGGCAAATATTACACAGAGCACAGCAAACTGTCACCATTTTGTCGATGGAGGTAGGCTGTCCATGCGAAGCGGCTTGGCAGAGTGTCAGAGGGATGGTGGTCTGAAGAATTGTGTACTTATTCCTCACAAGGCCAATGACTCTCTCCACATGGATCCTGACAGCTGCCAGTCCCCTTGTTGCCTCTAGCTCCAGTGGATGCAGCTGTGTCTTGCCTTTGGTAAATGCCGGTATTTTCAGCTGAGCACAATACAGACCCATGGTATCTTTAACATTAAAACCTCTATCAGCTAGAATGACATCTCCTGGTGACAAATTATCAAGATATCCACAATTTTCTGTTATGTGCTTGTCGCTTGTGCGACCCCCCCAACCTTTTGACACATAGGATATAACACCTTGTGGTGTAATTGAGATCAGAAATGTTGCGGTGTTGTGGTGCTTATATTGTGAGTATGTCTGTGCACGGCATCTCAGGTCCTTTGGCTTTTCTATAAATATTTCAAAACAATCAATTATGGAGGTGCAGTTTTTAAAGTTATTGCGAAAACACATTGGGAGACTAATTTGAATTTGTTCTTTAGGTGGCCATACGATAAGTTCTGATAATCTGAAAAACAATACATCTAATGTGCTGTTAAACACTCTGACAGCAGTTGACTTAGAAAATCCAAAAAAAAAAGCTAAAAAGTGAAGCGGCACATTAAGCCTCAGTCTCATTAATGTTAGGATCAAACATTGGAATGGGGTGATTGATTGTCCAACTTTTATAAACTTCTGAACAAAGTTAAACAAAACTATTAATTTGGCGAAGGTTGGAAGACCTGTTAGATCCTGCACCATGGTGTCGTTGTCCCTGAATGCCTCCTCATTCAAGGACCGCTCCTCTACCCTAGCCCTTAACCCACTGACCTCAGCTCGGAGCCGCGCACACTCACTTTCCAATGCAAATGTTGTAGCCTGGCAGGATGGATTCACACATGGTTCTACAATGCCAGGGCCTGTGTCTCTTGAATAACTGTGGTCAGTGTTGTGGTCAGTAGTGACTTCATGCTCCTCCATGTCAGCAACATCGGTGGTTGGAGGGTCAGCAAGACATATGCTGGTCTCGCGGATCTTGCGCTTCCTCTGCTGAGTCTTCAGAAACTTTTGGAAGACGTAATTTTGCTTTTCCCTCTCCCTCACAGAGGTATGTGCAAACAGGCTGGGCACAAAAGCAGGGCTCAAGGGGTTGTCCTGTTTTGCTCCTACAAAGGCAGAGCATAGTAAAACAAAGATTATATGCGGAACACATCACCTCAGTAAATACATCTCTCGCAGACTATACAAATGTAGGTTCTAATATGGGAAAAGGGGCAATAATCTGTTCCTTTTGACTGATATGGAATAGTACTAAGCAAATTACAGTTGTAAATCTAATCATGAAGTTACTGCATGGGCTAAACATAGGGACTGACAATGATTTCATCTTACTTCAGGAAATGTGTTTTTGTGAAATAACAGATTGCTATGCATGTCATATTTGTTGTCTTGTCTATGTTACTGCTATGAAAATGTCATTTACCTCTGGAATGAATCAAGGAATTAGCTATCTATCTAATACAACACAAACGCATTAGTGCTACAGAGGCTGAAAGACATGTTTACAAAACACGTGAAACTCAGGATTGATTGATTGATTGTCTTTATTTCTAACATGTAAACAATAAAAAAAAAACATGATTATTAATCAATTAATGATTATCAATTGAACAAAAAAAAACACAAAAGAAGTCAAATAAAAAAAAAAAAATTCTACATGCTCGAAAGGGGGTAGGAGGAAGTAAAAAAACGTATCTAGTCCTACCCCTTGATAGATCAATTTAGCTTGGATAGATGTCACCAACATGTCAGTATAATAAAAGCTATAATAATTCATATATATAAATACAGAATAATTGTGTGTATATATATATATATATGTCTACGCATATATATCTACGTATATAAATAGTCAATATAATCAGATACAAATATTGTAAACAATTTTATATATATATATATACTATAAACAATTCATATTACATTATAAATACCTATGTGTATATTATAAGTTACTATATATATATAGATATTACAAATATAAACACAAATAGGATTAACTCTTGTTAGTCCTAGCTGCTACTAAGTTGAAGCGAAATCTTACCTGACACAAAGTGCTCCGAGCACAGCAAGCTGTGAGATGTGGGCGCCCAATGATCTCGTCTTATTGCGGCTAACCACTTATCTCTTCTTGATTTTTCGGTTGGTAACGAATAAAAAATCAACCCGGGGTTCCTCGTACGGCTGTTGTTACAGCCCACTGCACAACAAATTGCCGGCATGACTGTCGGTGGATTGTGGTCGCAGCTGTTTTTTGTTGGTGTTGACTGAAATCAGTTGGTCAGTGGGTGGGAGGGATCGGTCGTCAAGATGGCGGCGCAAAGATACAGTGACGTCACGTGAACCTTATGAATGGCGTATGTAAATCGGACAGTAGGTACCCCAAGAGTTTGGCTGGGGGAGTCGTGTTCTTTCCTTTTCCAAAGCCGAAAACACAACAGGAGCGGTGCCTACGATGGATCAAACAGTGTGGAAGGCCCCACTCCCAGCTAAATGTCACGAAAATAAACAAGCATGCATACGTCTGCTCCAAGGTAAGGCTAGGCTAGACTAACGCCATAGTGATAGCTAGCTAATAATACTGGATATCAAAGTTATGGTTACTATTAGCAAATATTGTATACTACTAGTTAGTGGTGCAACGGTTCACGGATTTCCCGTGATCCGTACGGATCAACCCTCACGGTTCGGGACGCAAGTGATCCGCGGATCGGCTGATAATTATTTTTTTTTATCAGCAGTCTTGTTATCTTTATTGTTGTTGTTGATCCGAAAATGATCCGACCCGTGACTCAAAAACCGTGACCCGATCCGAACCGTGAGATTTGTGATCGGTTGCACCCCTATTACTAGTATATCATTGCCAGAACGTTACCCTCTAAGCTTAGCTAGCCCTAGCGTTACGTAACGTTATGTTTCGTCAGTTTACATCAAAGTTGAACATAGCGTCCCAACAGGCAATTTAAACTTATTTTGTTTTCATCTTTCATGTAGCATTTTGTGAATGGACAGCCTACCCCTGAGTATCCCGACCCTGTACTTGGTGTACAAGTGTCGAACCAGACTAGGGAGCAGCTCGGAGGCTGTCGAAAGCCACCCCAAAAACGGTAAGCCTAAATTACATGTCAATAATATTTGATTTGAAGTGCAGTATATAACTCTATATTTAACCTGTTAGTACATGTCATATAGCCTAACGTTACTGTTACTGTAAATAAGAACATGTTATTGACTC
Source organism: Gadus macrocephalus (assembly GCF_031168955.1). NCBI lineage: Eukaryota > Metazoa > Chordata > Actinopteri > Gadiformes > Gadidae > Gadus > Gadus macrocephalus. The sequence continues at coordinate 18,994,038 of NC_082402.1, forward strand.
GCTGGTTAAATAAAGGTTAATGATGATGATATACAATATAATAGAAACAAAGTACTGTAAATTCATGTCCCAAAAATCTATACAGATGCAGATTAAGTGTGCAGGATGCCTCTGGCTCCACCTCCAGCACTGATGATGCAGACGAGACTCAACAGTATATTGTTGACAGTGGTGAGTGATAAGCCTTTTTTAAGTTAATACTGGCGTAACAGGAGTGGAATAGCCTGCCCAATCCCATTACCTCTGTATTGTGTTGAATGATAGAATAGGCAGCAAGATGTTTCAGACAGTGAATAAGTTCCTTTATTGGCACTTTCATTCTCTGTTCAGAGGTCAAAACAAACAAGAAGAACAAAGAAACAAGAGAACAAAATAAGAGTCCATACATACATACAGTAAGACGATCACGGATTTATCTCACTGGTATGTAACATAGTAGTCAAAGAAAAATGCATCAAGCTTGCTCTTCATCTCTTCCCATTTTGCAACATCAAATTGTATTCTTTCTAGGTGGTAATCTTCCTCACATTTAACAAAAAAATCACACCATGACATACCCGTGAGCCCAAGCTGCCCCATTATTTGATAATGATGGGCATGACACTCTTTTAGTTTATAGCGTCCATCTGCCTGCTTGCAAAGGTAAGGACACTCTGTAAAGCTGTTCTTGGATGGGCACTTAATTTCTAAAAGCCTATAGCTTGGGCTTTCACTCCCTCCTCTCTCTATCACCTTACGGTCAGGTGAAGTACCAAGGTGTGGGGCATCAGGATTTACAACAAAACCACATGGATACACTAGATTACCTGTGAGCTTCGTGTACTGTGTTGCTGCTATGGGCTCTTGTTCTACACCTCTTTTCATGGCCTTAGTTTGTACTGATGCGGCACTCTTTAAGCTTGTAGCAAGTTTTTCATGGTCAGCTCTCCTAGAGCAGATTCTTTTAAAAGAGGTTGATGTTATTCGGGCAGACCTTGCATGGAACCACAAGTTGTTTGTGCTCTGTTCCCTGGTTTCCTGTTCCAGAGCTATAGAATCAGGCAAAGACATTTTCAGTTCTGTGTAACAACGCATGGCACTTTCACTCAGAACTGTGCAGAAGCTGGTGGGTTGGGATGGCAGAGGAAAGTTGGGCAGGTGGCTGACAGGAGTTACTCCAGGATCAACAGAAGACTCTCCAACTTGGCAAACAAGTGGCAGCTTTAAAAAAGGGACAAAGATAAAGGATTATCAATAACATGCAAAAAAAAAATCATTACAGAGAGTACTGAGCAACCCCCACTTCCTGGATGCCAGCTAGAAAGGGAGCCTGAGGAGGAGCAGAGCACTGAAAAGGAGAAGAAATTAGAAGAAGAAAACAACAACATGAAATTGAAATTGTCTTTAAAGGAAACTGAAATAGAAAGGCTGAAAGCACAAATTAGCACACTTAAAAAGAAAACTCTAACACCTGAACTACTTGAAAGCAGTGAAATCCCTAAAATGTTGGAATACAGTACTGGGTTTACATATGATCGATTCAACCAACTGTGCACAATATTTGGCATCCCAAATGATCCACACACCACTCAAATAAATGTGCCCTTAAACTACAAGCGCAATGATTGGCAAGTTGCTGAGATGCCCCTCCGTAGCCAGTTGCTGTTTGTTTTAATGAAACTCCGCAACAACGAAGACCTAAAGAACCTTGCCTTTAGATTTAATGTAACCACGCAAACAGCAAGTACTATTTTCAATTCCTGGATTCATTATATGTTTGACGTATTAGGTGAATTACCAATTTGGCCTCACAGAGATGTCATTGCACAAAACATGCCAGAAACCTACAAAGCAGACTACCCATCCACATTTGCAATATTAGATTGTACAGAGCTGAAAATCGAAAGGCCAACGTCACTGGTGTTGCAAAGCCAGAGCTTTTCAAACTACAAAAGCACAAACACCCTAAAATCGCTAGTTGCCTGTGACCCCCGTGGTGCTGTGATTTTTTCATCTGCCCTCTTCACAGGATCCATGTCCGATAAGGAGATAGTCAGGCAATGTGGTATCATCCCGTTACTAGAGCAACTTATAGAGAGTGGCTATTTGCAAAGAGGGGATGGCATAATGGCTGATAAGGGCTTCTTGATCGAGGAAGAGATGCGAGCAGTCGGACTGCAGTTAAACCTGCCACCGTTTTCGAGATTTAAGAGGCAAATGCCCGCTGGAGATGTGCTGGTGACAAAGCGCATTGCAAAGCACAGGGTGCACGTAGAGAGGGCCATCGGTAAAATAAAAAAGTTCAAGATGGTGTCAGACAAAATTCCTAATACAAGGTTAGGGATTATAAATCACATCTGGTATGTGGTGAGCATGCTTTCAAACTTCCAGCCACACATACTTAAGTAAGGGACAGTCTGGGACAGTCGTAGCATCACATGGCAACAAATACAAAGTATTACTACATGACATTATTACTGCTTTAACCTGTTATTTTTACTCACCACTGTGGGGCATTTTGTCAGCCTGAGCTGTGGAAGGTGCTATAGAAATCCTTGTTTCATGTTTTTATGTGTAGGTGTATATAATATGTCAGCCCAATTTTCCTTTTTTTACATTGTAAGCACAATTTAGAATTTGTAAATGTCAAATTTTAATGAAACTTTAATAAAATCTCACCTGGTGGCTTAGACCGCACCCCACTGCATACTTCCTGCCTCCAACTTCTACCTCAGGTGCAGTTTCATCAGCAATGTAGCTTATAGGTGCATCTGACATCTCCCTCAGTAGACCATACACTGCTGTCCCTAACTCTTTCCTTTAACAAATACATTCAGAGGTGAGTATTATTGTCTATCATGTTACACAGTACACAGGAATATGTTCAGAACAGTGTGACTGATGGTGTTGCTGTAGAGTACATGGAAAGTAAAATACTTACTTATTGTGGATATAGCTGGACATGATGGGTTTCCGCTTGCGGTTGACTTTGGCCTTGGCTACCACCACACTGCTCACAGGTTGTCCAGTTATTTTTTTACCCCTGGCTTTGTGCCACTGCTGAGGCTGGCTTGTGGAGGAGATGTCATTATGTCTGGCACGGCACAGGTCCAGGGTGTACATAAGGCCCACAATGTGAGAGCAAAAACCTGGTGAACTGATTTAAGCCAGAAGTAGCATTAGGTGTTTGTTTTGGAAATGCTATTTGCAGTGACTATGAATTGCTTACGTCAACCAGCCTTATGACAATAATGTTACTAGCTAGTTACTGCAATATTAGAGTGCCTTGACATGTAACCTTACATCCATGTTGTAACAACATATTGTAACAAGCTAGACTCTGATGACGTTGCTTCTTGCTAGAAAGGATAGTTGAAAGGATGTTGACTAGCTATCTAACTAATTTAAATATTTCAGTCAACATCCTCCTGAAGTATACAAGTGTCCTGAACTTACCCGGCAGTGCAAGAGCATAACTGGTCCAAAAGGCTGTGCTCGTTGCATGTGAGGTAGAGATCATGGGGTTTCTCCGATTTTGCCATTGACCGGTACGCTTTCGCCTCGACAGTCGTAGTGTCCCCTTCTTTGTTTATTTTAATGTTTTTAATGTATCCCTCCACCGCATACTGTAACCCCTTTTGCCTCGATCTGGAGGATATCGCACAAGTATTGCTCCAAAAAGAGTCACTGACACGCACCGCTATATTTTTCCCCGACATGACACTGTGTTGACACTCCGTCGGCGTCAAGAAGCTTGTCGGGCTAGCAACGGTAACTAAGGGGGGCGGGGCTTTTGCGAAAGGTCAATTCCAATTATTATTAGTTTCTACCTCTCTTCATTTTCACTCTCGTTTTGTCTTGTTTATTTTATTTTCTGTTTCATTTAGTCAACTCTGGCGCTCAGCCTGCTCAGGTCGATCGCATTTTTTGATCTCACACTTATGCTGCGTTTTCTTATCCATCTGTCTCGGAGGTCCGAGGACGTTGCCTAGCGACACGCACAAACACGCCCCTTTTCCTCGGACCTCGGATCTCGTTTGAACTCAGTGGTGGCCGAGAAAATTAATCGTTTAGATTAATCGACTAATCGATAAAATAGTCTATAGATTAATCGATAGAAAAATAGTCGTTAGTGGCAGCCCTAGTAGGCATACGTTTAGGCACCCGTGCTAAAGTTGAGTAAAAAGAGCAATAAAAAAATCATCTTTTGGAATATCTTAATTAAACAAATTAGGAAAAATCCAACCTTTAAGGATACCAATTTGCTTTGTGAATGAATAATGTATCGTTAACAAATAAATGTTCTCCATTAAAAAAGTATAGACACCCCTATGTTAAATTCCCATAGAGGCAGGCAGATTCTTATTCTTAAAAGCCAGTTATTTCATGGATCCAGGATACTATGCATCCTGATGAAGTCACCTAGGCCTTTGGATATAAAATAGCCCCACATCATCACATACCCTTCACTATACCTAGAGATCGGCATGGTTCTCTTCAGTTAGCCTTATAGCTGTTAGTTAGCCTAATGATTTTTCAATGCAAATCAAACCAGCTAATAGGCTAACTGAAATAAAACCATGCCAATCTCTAGGTATGGCGAAGGGTATGTGATGATGTTAGCGGGAGATAATTTTAAATCTGAAAACATGGTAAAATGCACCAGAATGCGGGCAATTGCATGTACTTCTTTGAAAATGGGGGAGGACCCCCAGACCCCCCGCCAAAATACGTCCCCCACACTCAAAATGCCACTGACGCCCTTGAAGATCTTAGATCTTACGCCAAACTGTTATTTATGAGGCATGAAGATGTTGGGTCCCGTGCTGTCTAGGTGGAGCTCGACCACAGGGGACCTTGTGACAGTGTCTGGGAACACCATGGGAGTATTTAGGTTTAGTTAGTCCTGGTTTAGTCAAATATGAAGGTTGCTCATATGAAAAGGGAAAAAAGTGAATGAACGGGATTGTATGGATTCGGATGAACGAAGTGCATAACTAATGCATTTGTCTGTATCATTGATCCCCAGCCTATAATTCTATTTCTATTTTTATCTTTTTTGTTCTAGAGATGAATTCATGATTCAGGATGAAGATGACCCGTCATCCGTATCGGATGTCGAGGAACTCTCAACATCGGCCTCTGTGTCTGACCCAACAGCTGTAAGATCATAAAGTGTATAAGACTGTTACAGACGGTTATTGTACTCTCCATGTGATATTGTCATTATCTGTGTGAATTTCATTACACCACACAGTAATTGTGTTAGGGTTGAGGGTGCAGGCAGGCAGGTAGGACCCAGATGCAGACGGTTTAGCGAGAACAGCACTTTATTTATGCCTAAAGGCTAAGGCAAGGAACCAGGTAACTCAGGGAACTCAGGAGACAACAGGGAACACGCAGAACGAACAACCACACAGCAAATTTTAAATCGACATTTTTACACTGTAAGAGTTAAATCCAACACTTTCAGGGTGTATATATGGGGACCACCACAAAAGTGTTAATTTGACACTTTCATTAGTGTAATAAACTACAACACTAACAAAGTGATAAAATGTTAAACTTTAAGAGTTCCTCAGGAACACCAAGCCGGAATCATTTACTCCAGCTTATTGTTATTTCTTTCCCTAAATTTAACTCCAAAAGTGTTATTTTTAAACACCAGTTTATTGTTACCTTTCCTTTATTATCAACTCCAAAAGTGTTTTTTTTAAACACCAGTTTATTGTTACCTTTCCTTTATTATCAACTCCAAAAGTGTTATTTTTAAACACCAGTTTATTGTTACCTTTCCTTTATTATCAACTCCAAGTGTTATTTTTAAACACCAGTTTATTGTTATTTCCTTTGATATCAACTCCAAAAGTGTTATTTTTTAACATTTCACCCAGTGTCAAATTGACAATATAGGTGTTGTTTTTACTTTATATTATGCTACAAAATGTTAGTTGGTCTTTTCCATATGAACCTGAACAAAAATACTTACTAGAAATGCATTATATTAGACTTTTTTTAATTAAACATCATCTTACAAAATTCAGCAGCAACGCCATCTTACAAAATGCAGCAGTCAGGTACAATATAAAACAATGCGTCACAGCCATAGGACATCTGCAGGTCGAAAGGCTTGTGATGCTGCAAATCATCTCGATTTACAATGTACATATGGTCAATTTCTTCAACTTGAAAGGCATGGAGATGCTCAACATACACAGAATTTAACTCAATAAGAACAAAATGTATAGCCTCTTTTTTTAGGATTATTAAAACAATTTTACCAAACAATGGCATTTCTTCCTCAACATCTACACACACAGCAGATCCTATGTGATAGTCAATGCCGTCGCATTTCACCCATGCAGTAGAAGATACAGTAGAGGACCTATCGAGTTGAAAATATTCACAGACCAGCTCTTCTTCATCTAATTCACTTAACATTTGGGTTTTTACTGGTCCTGATTCAATACCTCTAACCGTGAACGCCTCCCAATGATAGGCAATAGCTAACTGATGTTTTAATGCTAAAGACTTTGTCACATTTTTAAAGTTTTTAATGCTAGATTTGAAAAATCTGTGCTTCGCTTCATATCTCATGGTCCAGACATGAAGTAAAGGACCGATTTTTCTAATAACAGAGGGATAATGGATCATTAAATGATGTTTGGGAATAAGATTGTGTGTGGGGTAAATTTGTTTGAATAACGTATGATGTTCGGCAATAAGAGACCTCAAGTAGACAGTCATTCCCTCAGAGATGTTAGGTGAGAAGACTATGTACACAATATCAAGCAGAAGCAACAGTAGATTCCAATGATTATCATTTTCTGGAACAACATTGGCAAAGATGAGTGGAATATTTCTCAAAAGACACATTGTTTGACTGGCATTAAGACCAAGCCCATTCCCATGAATATTGATCTTTGTTGGCCTGTTCTTACGGTCCAAGTATCCATAGCTATAACCATAAATTCTCAATAATATGTGTTCACTGGATAGGAAATTCTTTGCCAGGTAGTCAAACAGTAGCTTAACCTCATATTGTGCCACACCTTCAAGGAGGTCATGCATTATATCAACGACAACATTATCTACAACACTGAAATACCGTAACTCATTAAGAATGCTGTTGCGTTTGATGCCATAACATGAACCATCACCAGTATTGTGGTAGAAATTAAGGAGTATATTCTATGGTAAACCATGATTATTATGAGGTCTGTGTGTCTAATAGTGGAGAAACACACGGGGCCTGGGTGTCTGGGTTCAGAACAGATGGTTGGGCCCCTAAAAGGAGCAGGACGCTACGGGGATAAGGCATGCTGACCTTAGCCTAGTGTTTTGGGCTATCTTTGTTGACCATTTGCTGACCAATTGCTGACTGTTCAGGTTAAGATGGATTTATGACTGAATGGAGGCAGACACTTCAAGGAGAAGCTGCTCTGTTTGTGTGTATAAAAAGACGCCGCAGTCTGTGAACCGCAGTGACTTTGCAAACCCACTCAGGCTGTTGTCGTTGTTGTTTTTCTGCACGATAAAGTCTTTTGTCAATTCTTGCTCCGGACCCCTCGATTTCATTTCTCTCTCTCTCTCTTGAATTAGTCTAAGTGTTTTAAATCTCGATTAATCTCCGACATAATTGGCGTCACGACCAGGAGGAAATAGGGACTCGTCAGCTGCCGGGCCAGAGGACGGGACGCGAACGGATCATACGACCAGAGCTCAAGGGTAAGTTGTCTTGCCATATATAGGATAGAGTTGTTTGATCTGTTCTTGCCCCGTCTGAACGCCGAGCAGCAGGTAAAGTGTCTCTTCGATCAAACGAACCAAAATTATAGATAAATGAGCGAGTGAGAGATACGGGGGCTCCGGGAGAGATTGACGTGCGCGCACATATGCCATAACGCGTTCTGTGGTTCTAAATAACCAAGACGCATTGTGGTTCCCTATTTTGAAACGAGTAAACGAGTTGTTGTTATTTGGTGTTTTGGTATTTTGTTTAAATAGGCCTTCTGTAAAGTCCTGTGGCTGTCTTCTGAAGGAAGGAAGGACAGTGCAGTGTTTTGTTTAAATAGGCCTTCTGTCAAATCCTGTGGCTGTCTTCTGAAGGAAGGAAGGACAGTGCAGTGTTTTGTTTAAATTGACTTTCTGTAAAGTCCTGTGGCTGTCTTCTGGAAGAAGGAAGGACAGTGCAGGTCCGCAGGTCGGTTGAAGTAGGCCTACCTGTTGGATGACTGAGAGTATCCCAGAAAGCTGGGTTGGAATTCATTGCCGTCGATGAATTCATTCTTATTTTCGAAAAGTTTCCTTGAAGTACCAACTAGTGAATTGTCTCTTGGTTTGGGCCAATCGAACAGTTTTCTGATCTCGGATCGATTGAGTGAGTTTCTTTTATTTTGGGCCAATTGAACAGTCTTCTGATCTTGGATCGATTTAGTGAACTCTCTCTCTTTTATTTTGGGCCGATTGAACAGTTTCCTGATCTTGGATCAACTGAGTGAATTTTCTCTTATTTTGGGCCGATTGAATAGCTTTCTGATCTCGGATCGATTGAGTGAATTTTAATTCTGGTGTTGGCATTTTTGAGAAAGCAGATTCTTGCACTTTTGAATAGATAAGTTTCTTGTCTGTTGGAATTCATTGCCGTTGATGAATTCATTTTTATTTTAGAGGTCTGTTTGGGATGTCGACTAGTTCCGGTGTTGGCATTTTTGAGAAAGCAGATTCTCGCACTTTTGAATAGATAAGTTTCTTGTCTGTTGGAATTCATTGCCGTTGATGAATTCATTTTTATTTTAGAGGTCTGCTTGGGATGTCGACTAGTTCCGGTGTTGGCATTTTTGAGAAAGCAGATTAGATAAGGTTCTTGATTGGAGTACCGTTTGAGTTGGTATTTTGAAGAGTCTCTTGTTTGTTCGTAATCTGGTCGAGCGTGTATGTGATTAGCCATTATTTTGAAGGAATAGACTGGTTGTGCGAAACATCGTTTGTATGAGTTCATTTAAACTGCAGATATTGGATCTGAAGGTGGGGCCAGTCTTTAATTCTGATCTTGGTGCTTTGTGGCAATCATTCTTGTTTGAAGTTCTGATTGATTCATTATACATCCGACCGTTCATGTGATTAACCAAAAGGCCAGTTTCTATGCTCGGTCAACTTTTTATTTGTAATTAATTACAAACAATTCGGACATTTTTTAATATAAGATAAAGAAATTGTATGAACCGGCTTATTGTCTGTATTTAAGTCGTGTTAGGATTAAGTCCTCGGAGGTTTTTACGACCCGGTTAATTTTTTGTTGTTGTTGATTCTGTCATAAATAAATTAGGTGGACAGAGAATAGTTAATTTGTTTAAATTAGTTGATAATCATAAATAAATTAGACGGATAGAGAATAGTTAATTTGTTGAAGTACTGAATAAATGTGTAAATCCTCTTTGACATCACCGCGCTGACTAACTGCACGTGCACGAGCAAACACACAGGGGACGAGCAGGAGCCTGCAAGGCAGAGTTGGTAATTGGTAGCAGTAAAGGGTGGGGGCTACATTCCAATCTTTGGGAGAGAGACGAGCGCTTGGGGGGAGTTCACGTTTGTAGCTTAGAGATAGTAAAGTATTTAAACTAACTAGTAGAATAAACTCAAATAAATTGTATTAATAAATAGTGTAATTCAGAAAAAATAAATAAGGTAATAAAGTAATAATTAAAAATGGCACCAACAGCGGTAGAAGTTTTGAGCAGAGATAATCCACTCCTCAGAAATGAGATCAAACGAATTTCTGAGAAGTGGGAGAAGCGGACAGTTAAATCAGGTACAATTTGGCCCGCGGGAGGGACTTTTGATCCAATAATGTATCGGGACATGGAGGTAGTGATAAGGAACTACATAGATAACAGAAGTGGAAAAACGGCCTCAGCAAAGAGGGACAGGGAAAAGTTAGTACTAGCTTTGTTCTTAGAGGAAGGAGAGAGATGGCGAACATTACAGAGAGTGGCGGGAGAAATAATAGCTAATAACAACAAGGCTCAACCATTGCCTCTGAAGGCTGAGCCACCGCTGCACAAATTAGTATCATTGCACCCATTTGCTAAAAGGCAACGTAGAATTGAAAGGGGAAGTCACACTAGATGAAGGAGATAATAAATGTAACACACAAGGGAGGGTCAGTGGGGACCCAGGCACAGAGGTGTCTGGCTGCAGTACATCAATACAAAGCCCCCTGGTACTCCAGTCACGGGGGAAACTAAGGAGAGCACGAAGGGGAAAAAAGGCACCCGACACCCTCCCCGGTAATTATCCTATTCTAGTCAAAGGACAACAGGTCCATTTTCAACCGTGGGGTTCACAGGACTTAAAGGGAGTCATTTCTAAACTCCCTAACATAATTAACGGGGCGTCTAAATGGATTAGAACATTTGAGGAGCTCACAGTGGGAAAGCTAATTGCAGTGGGGGACCTGAAAGCTCTGTTGGCAAGAGTATTGGGGTTGTCTAAAATGGAGTCTGTACTGAGGAATGGAGGGTTGGACATAATGGATGGAATGTATGATGGGACTACACTTGATCGCTACAGAGTGGCGATGTGGAACACACTCAGAACGGAGTTCCCTACCCATATTGATCATAAAAACATGAGAGGCCTCCCCATCAATGACACAGAGAATCCTGCATCCTACCTCCAGGCCCAAGTGGACAGATGGCGCTTGGAGACGAATGAGGATCCTGAGATCCATCCGGTGTTCTCTGTCATGTTTAGAAACTCTGTGATAGAGACACTTCCCAGCCAAATCAAAGCCAAGCTAGAGGATGTGGTTGGACTGTCTACATCAGGATCTCATAGAAATTTTAATGACCATTTAGTTCATGCAGTGGATGAATATCGTCAGAATAAACAAAGAATACAGGAACAAAGCAAAGAGGTCCAGAGGAAGCTATATCAGCTTCAGCTGGAAGATCTCACAAGGAAGGAAAGAGATAAGGAGAGACAGGCAGGTGTTTTAGAACCAGCTGCTGTAATTTCGCAAGCCGCCCAGCAGGGCGCACTTCAAAACCAATATCCACGATTGGCCTTTTCTCTCCCAGTACAACAGCCTCAGAGCCAACTGTCACCTACTCCACCTGTTACACATGTACACATCCATAATTATGGGAACCCCACAAATAAAAATAGACAGAATCAGGAGCCCCGAGGACAGTTTAGAAACAATCAACAACCAGGATCCCAAGGACAACGCAGAGGTCCTTTAATATGTTATGGGTGCAACATGGAAGGACATATGAAGAGAAATTGTTTGACTAACCCTCTTCCATCCCAGCAAGGACAGGGTAACAGCGACCAGGGACAGGCGGGTCCCTTTTTAGGTCAGGGATACTAGGGGTGCCCAGAGAATCCACAGGGGGAGGGTCAGCTTGTAGCAATCACAAAACAAGCTGATGAGGAACCAATACTGCAGGTTCTGATAAATTATAGAGGCACGCCAATGATGGCCCACACTGGAGCCACTTACACTTGCGTAGGTCCAAATTATGCCTCTCACCTCACCCTGGCAGGTAAATTCACCAAAACTTTAGGATTCTCGGAACACACGCAGTTAATACCTATGACAGCTCCAAGGATGAGAATCTGTGAATTCCTATTTTAAGTTGTATGAGTGAGTGAGTGAGTGAGTGAGTGAGTGAGTGAGTGAGTGAGTGAGTGAGTGAGTGAGTGAGTGAGTAAGAGTTAGCATTGAGTTAAGTTAGAGGGGACAGATGAAGTGATTTGTGAAGAGTGAGACAAAGAAGAGGAAGAGTGTGTAGATTGGCAACGAGAAGTGACGATGAGATTGGAGAAGGCTTTCCGGTTAGAATTTTCTTTGGGGAGATTCATATCTTTCGATGGCCTTTTTAAGATTAATAAATCTAGTTTTGGAGAGTGTCCAAAAAACGAATAAACCAGAAAGGAAAGGAAAGGATTACTGAAAGTGAAAATGGTTATGGAGATTTGTGAAAGCAAAGGAAGTAGATAAAGAGAGGTAAAGAAAGTTAGAGAGAAGGAACGTAAGTAATGAAAAAACCCGCAGGTGGGGGCTGGACAGAGAGACAACAGAGAGAAAGAGATTGAATTTGCATTGTGCCTAATACATAATTTGTGCGTTTGGATGTACTCTGTAATTGGTTCCTGAATGTAACCTTTGTCCACTGTTTTAGAGAAAACATAGAACCACCACTGGGATTGGTGATTCTGTGGCTCTTGGAGACTCTCCATCGCGTCGGAATATCATGTGGTATATATCATTACATCTTGGTACACAGAGCACTGGTGAGACAACGGGTTGGATCAGAGAGAGAAGGTGTTTGGAGAAGGGAGAGGAATACATTGACAGCAAAAAGGGCGGATGCGGACCGACGCAGAGGTAATAAATCAGCGGAGAGGAGGCTGGGGGACGGTTTAGCTCAGGAAGTAGAGGGTGTCTTGTAACCGAATGGTTGCTAGTTCGATCCCCATCTCCTCCTAGCTGAGTGTTGATGTGTCCCTGAGTAAGTTACATGGTAATCACAGGATTTAGGAATAATTATTTAGACTCAAACATGAGCAATTAGCGTTAAAAATTGTCTGCACACCACACTCCACAGGAGTCAATGGGTTCAATGGCGCCAGGGTAAAGTGACTCATCAAACGAGGAGCGGACCCAACCCATGGACTCTGCGTGGATAGGTGAATGTTATTTTGGTGCTTGGGCCTGACGAGGTCTGGGTGCCAAGATAACAACACAAATAAAATATTTCCTTCGAGATTATGATAAGTAATAGACAATTTATTAAAAGCAATCTTATAATTTAGAAAAACAATCGGCAATACTTAAAAATTAGATCAAATAAGTATGATAGAACGTTATCCAAATTTCTAATTTAGGTTATCCACAATGACAAATGTAATTTAAAATAAATAAGTAAAATAAAATAAGAAAGGGTGTGTGTGAGCCTTTTCTCATGTGTGTGTCAGGGCTGCCGAGGTAGGGGAGAATCCTCTCCTACTCCAAGTGACTGAGTACACAAGGTTTTACACAAGCATACTTCAGATAAAACAATATGGTTAATTACTAAATAGAAACAATGTATCAATTCAGTGTTGAATAAACTAGTTAAGATCAACATAGAGGATTTGGGTTTGGTATAGTAGTGAATCAAAATATGGAAAACACTAAATGCAAGCAATAGGTAGAATAAAAGGTATAATTAGGTCGTCCAATTCAAATAGATAGTGAAGGGCAATCGGGTAGTATTATGAAGAGAATTGTGATTTTGAGCAATGGTTAAGACAAAAATGAGTCGCCCAATATTGAAGATGCAAGTTTTAATATTGTGATTTTTGTTTTCTTTCACATCTCCCTAGTTAAGGACAATAGGTGGATTGACGCTACATCTGCTGGGAAGGAGACATACATGCTATGTTGTCAAATTGGATTCGGAAGTAGTGGGTTTACCTTCAAATGCCACTAATACTGCTGCAACACCTTAATAATTTTAACTCTGATAAATTATCTTTTGTTTTATAGTCGCCCTGATGTGCATTCATGACGCACACATATGGCTGCATAAGGCAGATGCGGCTGAAGACTCTGTCTCCATCCCTCCACTTTGCGATCTATACCACCATATAGGTGGGGATTGATCGTATCCCAGGTACGGCATCCTGCAATAAGCCAGTATGGAAGGCTGGTTAGCCAACGACGGGTAAGATCCCACCTTGAAGCCCGGGACAACCTAATTCAGGCACAGTCACGATTACTTGGCAGAGTCACTGTGAGCACTGGCTCACTTGATCATGGAGTGACGGACTGCAACCATCATAGGAAAAGCCGGCTGATGAAAGGTGGAGGGGGAACAGGAGTCAGATATGTCAGCTCTGGCAGCAGAGGTCGTCTTGAAACGGGGCATGTCGCGTTTTATTTCATTTTATTTTACCTTTGTGGCATAGAAGGCCACTAACGCATGTACGTTTTTTCGGCTTAGTGCATGACCTCGGAACAGCGTGGTTTCGGGCGGCTGATGGTAAACCCACCCATATTGGGCTTAGGATTTGGACATACTGGTTTCGATTTCCCTTCCCAAAAGATTGGTTTCAGTTTACTGATGCTTAAGGTTAGACTTTCGACGTTGGGTGCACCAACGGCGTTATTAGATTTGTTTATCATTTAATGCGTATGGTTTTGACCATTGCGCAAGGGGGGAGGTATTGAGGAGAATTAGGAAATTTTTTGAAAACAAGGTTTTTCTTCACCATACTTGCAAATAATGATTAACATCCAGCTAAATTAGTGTGAAATATTTGAAAAAAATGTGTTCAACAGATGGGTAGAAGCAGTCCCATCAGAAGACCAAAGTGCGGCTACGGTAATCAAGGTTCTGACTAGAGAAGTCATGCCAAGGTTTGGAATTCCGTCACAAATTAGCTCAGGTGACAGAGCAGTGTTTATTCAGAAAACACTCAAACAAGTGATTTAACATCTGCATGTCAAACAAAGATTAGGCTATGTCTACATTCCTCAAACCACAAGGTATGGTGGAGAGAGGAATGGGACGCTTAAGACAAAGATTAACAAAATTTGTGTACTAAATTAAAGAACTAATGCACTACGACTGACACTAATGAGTTATCGCATGAAAACTAACCGAGCGACGCATCTAACCCCGCATGAAATGTTTACGGGTCAACCCATGCCTTCATCTGTCATTCGAGGGCCTCACAAAGGTCCTCCATTGGAACAATTGAAAAGTGAATTAAGACGCTATTTGGGACAACTAACTGGCCTACACAGGCTTATTTTTCAACAAGAGAAAGACAGAGTTCCAGAGTTGGAGAAGGAGCCACCAAGGGGGGTGGAGCCAGGTGACCAAGTGTATCTCAGGATGTTCAGGAGAAAGTGGAACTAGCCCAGGAGAGAAGGACCATACAAAGTCACCAACGCAACACCAACAGCCATCCAAGTGGAAGGAAGTGCCACGTGGTATCATCTCAACCACTGCACAAAAGCCGCTCAACCCAAGTCCAGGGATGAGTGTGAGGAGGAGGAGCCAGACGCAGACACACCTGGGGCTGACCAGCCGCCCCAGGACCAGATCCAGTCGAGCCAAGAGATTCAGCAACATGATGTTGCTGAAAATGGGGAGCCTGTTTCTGATCCTTTACGGGTTGTGCCAGATTCCGCTGGCACAAGCACAGACCCCGAGGAAGGATGAAACCACGGAGACAACACAGACCTGCAAGAGCCAGGAATCAGGGGCTGGTACTGAAGGAAGCCTAAGAGAAACACAGGACAATCCGGCCCCAACTCGCTCAGGAATAGTCAACAAGAAAGGGAAAATAGTATTATATGCTCAGATACCACCGCGAGACCAAATTAATGAATTTGTGTTTACTGTTATGTCGGATAACCAACCGTTATGTGCATTAACCTTCCACCAGAATCGTGAACATGGGCACAGGAAAAATCGGTGTGAAGTAAATATCCAATTTAATCCAATGAAATGGTGTTTAACAGTAACGTCAAGAATACATGGGGCTATAACAGAAAGTATCTGGTTAAACATTTGATAGATCTTTTTGCCTTAAACAGGTTTAAAATCCTGAGAATTATACAGGTTGAGATTCCTGAACATGCTTAAAGGTTTTTAATGATGATCAAATGTAGTGCAAAATATGGCCTAAACGACTGTTATGTTTTTGTTGTGATCTTATCTTACAAAAAAGGGGGGATGTGTGGTAGAAATTAAGGAGTATATTCTATGGTAAACCATGATTATTATGAGGTCTGTGTGTCTAATAGTGGAGAAACACACGGGGCCTGGGTGTCTGGGTTCAGAACAGATGGTTGGGCCCCTAAAAGGAGCAGGACGCTACGGGGATAAGGCATGCTGACCTTAGCCTAGTGTTTTGGGCTATCTTTGTTGACCATTTGCTGACCAATTGCTGACTGTTCAGGTTAAGATGGATTTATGACTGAATGGAGGCAGACACTTCAAGGAGAAGCTGCTCTGTTTGTGTGTATAAAAAGACGCCGCAGTCTGTGAACCGCAGTGACTTTGCAAACCCACTCAGGCTGTTGTCGTTGTTGTTTTTCTGCACGATAAAGTCTTTTGTCAATTCTTGCTCCGGACCCCTCGATTTAATTTCTCTCTCTCTCTCTTGAATTAGTCTAAGTGTTTTAAATCTCGATTAATCTCCGACAGTATTCTCAAGATGTGTGTAGTGCTGTTCATTCAGTTCTTTAGATCGCAAAATGACTCTAGGATCGTGTTCACAAAATACACTCTGAGCTGTGGCCTTGTCTGTAACACAAAACCTACAATAATAGGTGGCACTAAAAGACTCCACATACCCAAGGATACCATTTAAACCCAAATTATCACCTGTAATCTGTGATATTGTGCCATAGAGGCGCTCTTTTGTGAAAGACACTTCCATCCCATAAACCTCAAGTTTTTTCACATCATCTATAAAAGGCTTGAGTATTTTGTCTAAGCCGTACTTCTTAGCATCTTGTGAGTGGAACAAAGATATTAGATGTATATTCATCAAAGATGAATTGAGATGAGGTGGAAGATTTCGGAGTGTAAAATATAAACATCCAAGCTTATGCAACCCCGCCTTAGAACCTAAAGGGTTAGCCGTTTCAAAATCGTCATAATAAACCTGAATCTGTAGGGCATGAGGGCAGGACGAGAACAGCTGATTACTCTTAAAATAAGAGCCATCACAGAAGTCAGAATATAGATCACTGAATTTAGAAGATTGAATATGGCTGCATATCATTTTGTTTTTGAAAATAAACTCTAGCGTTTTAAACAAAGGCACATAGATGAAAGTGTCGTTAACTGGTACCTGTTCGTAATTTCCAGAAATTCTGTTTATCTTAGAATCGTATCTTACTCCTAAATGCACCTCTACAGGTTGTACAACTCCCCATTTGGAATAATTTTTTTTTGAGATCCGCAAAAGGGTTCTCCAAATTTTCTAACACTTCCTCTACTGCACTTCTGCTCGGGTTACCCTCTGGCACGACCTCTAAGACCTGACGCTTTATTGAAGTGTGGATATCATTTAAACATTCCTCCATACTTTCTACAACTGACAAAATAACAGTATTTGCCACACCACTACCCTGCAACTTCGCAATAACAGAAGCACACATATGTTTTGAATCTAAAGAACATTCCCTTTCATTGATTAAGTCAGGATTCAAGTCAGAAGTTTGGACAGAGGGGGCACATCCATCTGAAGGCAGAGCCGGCGTACCTAAAGATGTGCTAGGTTGGGGTTCATCTGTCAAACCTGGTTCAGTCACATTAATGTTGCAGTGTACACGTTTCAGGTGTTTGCGGAAACCAGAGTAACTTCTAAATTCTAAGCAACAACCATCCTGAGCACATATTAAATTTAACTTTTTGCCAGGATACAACCCATGTAACAGTTTAAGGTGTTGAACCAAGGCCCCACTAGAGCCAAGTAGTGTCCTACAAATGTAACACCTATACATCATGCAGCAACTTTGCCCGCAACTCTTTTAGTTTCTGACTCTTTGGTTGATCCCACATCAATGTTGTAGATCGTTGTCTGGATAAACGTGTACATACTGCGAAGAGACTCATCGTAATTCAAACTGAAGACAAAATGGACCTTGAAAAGTTCATCGAATGCTGCAAGAGATGTGTTTCCCTGGCATGGGATGAGCTTCTTATCCATGGCGATGTAGAAGGCGCTGATGGCTCGTTTGGTGGTTCCAGAGGCAAGCAGATACGGCTGTTGACGTTCATCAGAATCCAAATGTTCATCCAGACTCTGGCATGACTGAAGGGAACATGGAAGAAAGGACAATAATAAGTATTCAAGTCTAAATCAAACCACAATTCAAAGCAGTTTTTGTACCGGAATTACAAACCTTGTGAAAAACGACCAGGTGGTCAATGGCATCCTTTGCACTGATCTTGTGACCCCTTTTCCTCCCAGCTGGCTGAGGTGACAGGATGTGTAACAGGAGGAGTAAAGTGGACATATCGCTGTCCCAACCTGGTTTGGGGAAGTTATATATAAAAATCCAGAATAAGGGATGATAATGAGATGGTGTTTTGTAAGTAATTAGGCCGTGAGCTACGGGGGCCTTATCGTGCAACCCCTTCCACAAAAACCAACTTTTTTTATTTTTTTAAATAAAGGTCTGACCCTGCTGAACATGAATTATAGATTTACATTGAAAATCAATGCGTTACAATACATTGTAGGAACATGACATAGGTGGAAGGTGTGACATCTGTCTTTGCATGTTTATTCACATCTAGAGGACATGAGCTTGGAAAATGGTATGGTTTGAGTGGTTTAAAAGTTGGTGTATACATATATATCCATTTACAAACTCTTTAGCATCTATAACTCCACCCTTAACACTGCCATTTAACGCATTCACTTATTGGCATGCTTAAACCAATGAACATTTACCTGGGTGGTAATCTGCAGATGACTCCACTTGTTCCCCTCTGGCAGATTGTAAAAGGCGTTGCAATAACGGGGTCTGTACCAGGGCAGCGGCTTCTTTTATGAACTTTGGTTTGTATGAGGGCCACCTTTCCAGAAGTCTGGCTGCTGTTTCTGCTCCGAAGAGAAGGCTGAAGTCTTGAAGAACCTGGAAGATAACACAAATGACAATTGAGAATAAGGCAGTCGAAAAGCAGAATACTTCACTTGTAGCATTTACAGACTTACCAATCCTTTTGTGTCCAAAAGTCTTGGGAACATGGACAGGACTGATGCCGAGGTTTCAGGATTGTGGATGAGCCCCTGCCGGAAATGGAAGGTTTCTTGCATCTTCTGGAAGATGGTGTCACGCTCGTTGGTATGAGTCATCAAGGAAATGGCCTCTTTGCATTGCTCATCCTGAAGCTGATCTTCTTGACTGTTGTCCCTGACGAGTGTTGGACCACCTCCCATCACAACAGCAGCCTTAGATTAGATGAGATTCAACTTTATTGTCAGTAGCAGAGTACAGGTACAGAACCAATGAAATGCAGTTAAAAATGAAATGCAGTTACCTTAGGGGAACTAGATGACTCGGGATGAAATTTGGTCTTCCGTTGAATAGTCTTGAGTCTCCAAGCCAGGAAGCCTGATCCACTTTGGGCATCATAGAAATGCTCCTAACAAAAACACAATTCTCTGTTATCTATGTCCCTACAATGAATGACCAGAGTACTCTGGAAGAGAGAAAATTACACCTTCTCTCACATCACCCCTGCACAATGCTATATTCTTCCATGAACTAATATTTACAATTAATTGCCTCCCCGTTCCCCGTTTGTTGGCGGGGGGGGCACGCATACTCTGGCGACGCATTCTCCGGTTCCGATCGTTGGGGGGGGGGGGGGGGGGGGTGAAGTCGGTGGCCTCCGATCTCGGAGGCCACCAGCCCACATGTGGACCCCAAAATATTAAATAGAACTTACATAGCCTTTCTTTGACATTGGATCTTGCAGGGAAGGGAACAAAGTGACGATGCCAAGTGCATATTTCTCCTTAGTCAGTCGTTGTGGAATTCTCCTAATATGAACAAATAAAAATACAATATTACATGCTTTTTTTGTACTACATAAAATGGAAGAACCATGATTAACAAATAAGTTTAGGACTATCATACCCCTCTTTTTCTGTCATGTGTGCTGCTAAAATGTTCACCATCTGCCGTCTGGAACTGTCACATATTTTCCCAGTGTCCTCGTACTCCTTCAGGACTGTTGCACCACCAGGCTTCTCCAGCAGAACATTCTTCACCAACTGAAATCATCGCGAAGACACGCATCACTAGAAAATAATCGTAACATGCAACAACAAAGTGAAAACTGTACATTGAGTAATGTCCTGCTTATTCTTTTTACAAAAAACATTCTGTGGTGCACACATCCAGGTGTTGGACAAAAAAGTAAAAGTAAAGCAAAAAGGCGAATATCTGACACATTTAAGCCTGTCCAGCATATGAATATTTGCAGACTCACATCTTTCGCTGTAACACACTGCAACATCTCTGCCCCCAAGCATGCCCTTTTGCTTTGGCTAAGTTCGACCTCACTACCCTGACTACTCAACAGGGAAAGTGTATCCGTGAGGCTACCTGAAGACTCACTGGCAGGCGACTCTAGCAAAGGGGGGGGGGAGAAACACTTTCAAGTACACTTTAACCATGAATACCACAATTCCTCACTAGCAACATCTCTGCATTGCAACTCCATGCAAGTTGGTGTTTTAGCATGCGTACGAACATACTTCACTATATGTAACATACCTCCTTCAGAATCATGGATGACCAAGCACACGTCCTTTGTAACCAACTCTGGAAACACATCAGCATCGACTTCAGTTCCTCCATCATCGGTCACTGTCAAGGTCTTGTCTTCAGGAATGGAGAACTTTACCCGAACTGAAATATATAAAGAAAAGAGAATCAAGAGTTAGTTTACCCTACATCTGAACATCTGAATACAAAACGCTATAAGAAAACACGTAAAAATAGGAATTCAAGAACAGGAACAGGGTTTTTTTCTTCAGTCGCTTGTTTTGGGCTTGTTTTCAGCGTCCCGGTTGCTTATTTTCTGCGAGAGTTGGCAACACTGCTCACATTGCTTCTACCCAAACGGTCCTGAAGCACTGAGAGGTAGCGCAAGCACATTTTACTTTGTAGCCCTAGATGTGGTCTGGATTTCCAGGCTACCCACACAGCACAATTAGACAAGTTAAGTTCAAGCTAATATCAGCACCTTCAGACAACCACCTCTTCACATTAACCTTGCCTATCTCGTTAGCACTTACCTTCAGTTATGAACATTTCCAAACATGGCTCAGATATCTTTACATATTTCTTCAAGTTGAAGTACTTCACCTTGATAATCATCGTCACTGCGTCACCGTGTCAGGGTGACGTTACCTGATGATGAGAAATGAAAGTTTTAAAATGTCACTAATTTCAACATGGGCTAGAATTCTAGCTAACTGGAAACAATGTGCACTGATTTACACCGGCAGCGTTCTACGCCCGTCTCACGGCCGCTTAGTTTTACGCCGTTTCTAAAGCGTCTCGGCGCCAGGGTTGCCAGATTGGCCCAGATTTCCCGCTCAATCTGGCAATCCTAGCTGCAGCGCGCTGCCCAATCTGGCAACCCTAGCTGCAGCGCGCTAGGGCGGGAAATCGGGCCCGATCTGGCAAGCCTCCCACCGGGGCTTCGGGAGGCTGCGCTGGGCTCACTGCTCCGGGAGTGTTGGTGGTTGTGCTTGTTCTAATAAAGAAACATTCAGACATTCCGACGGTGGCGGTGTGAACTGATACACCTGTTACGCTCACGTCTCTCCATGTCACATGTTTACGGTCTTTATTAATTCATTGCGCCGCCGGGTTCTCCCGGCTCTCTGGTAGGCCTACTTCTACAACAAGTAAAGACTCACAGTGGAAGTTATCTCGGCTATGGTGTTGAAGGAATTGGTGGAAAGGTATTCAACGCTCTGTTCCGACCTCGGTCGTATGCGGACTCCTCCGGCTGGACTCGTCCGCATACGACGAGAGGTCGGAACAACAGAGCGTCGGAGAAATAACATGTGGACTTCGCCCCTTCCTCCTCCATGTAACGGTTCAGTCTCTGGACTTTAGAGAGTAAAAGCCAACGTTCCTTTCCCCCAGTTCCTTCTCCAACACGGCCGAGATAACCCCACACCGTGGTGGTGTGGGGTTATCTCGGCCATGATGGACATGTGTGGAAGTACCAGAGAGTCGAGAACCCGACGGCGCAGTCCTTAAGATTCATATCATTGAATATCCCGAATTTACTACTTTACAACCTCGTTGATGAGCAACATTTAGAAAAACATGTACTTTTAATTCAGCCTCGACTTAACTTTACATTTACGTTTGACTTCGAGCGGGAAAGGTATCGTGGCATGGTAGGCCTACATTGTTCAAACCTAGCGTTTTATAAAAAGCAAAATCACATTTATACATCGGAAAAAGCAACAGACAAATACTGGTTCTTTATCGATCGACGTTTTTCAAACGTAGACTCAATAAACATAACTTACTTACCACAGAACTATGGACCACGTCGTGCTCACGCATCAGTTTCAGGCGAAGTAATGGCGAACTTCTTGGCGGAAGATTCAGGTGGATGTAAAATACCCCGGATGGAACTCCCAACACCGAATAGGCGTTGATTGACACTAACGCTGCCAATCAACGATGACGTTTAATTGAAGCTACACCATTAGTGTAGATAGTACAACAGTTATCACTGCGACGTCGTTAATTTGTCAAAACGCCGGAAATATAACACCCATGAATTTGCTGTGCACAATGAAAGCACAAGGAACAAAGGAAAGACAAGGGCTTAAGTAACAAACACAACGAGGAACAGCTGAGACACATTAGGGGAGGGAGCAGTAATCAACACAGGAGGGAAACACAGGGAAACACACACACCATGACAAATTGTTGTTTTTTTGTTACTCATAATAGGTTAGCCTTGATCAGCTGATCTTGAGGTTTCAACTGGAGAACATAGACACAGAGCGGCCGTTGACGGTGGCTGTACGCCGCCAGAATGTGCTCAAAAGTGCCTTCTCGGTGCTCAGCCGGTCGTACTTTGAGTGGCAAAGGGAGCCGAGGATGGAATTCCTCAACGAAATGGCGGACGACTATGGTGGTCCCAGGAGGGAATTTGAAAGGTAATGTCCAAATGCTGCTTGAAGTAATGTGTTACTTTAGTATTTTACTTTTCTACTGTTCTGGTTATGTAGTTTCCCTTTAGGGAAACTACATAACCCTTTTCACTATCAAATGACTTTTCCCCTGTGCTCTGCTTTACAGACTCCTAATGATGGCCATTCAGGGCACCCTCTGGGTTTTTGAGGGACGCTCAAATGAGCTATTTTTCACGTATGACCTTCGTGCCTTGGAGCAGCAGAAGTTCTTCAAGGCGGGGAAATTGACCGCTTGGTCAGTGGCCCACAGTGGCCCGGGGCCCCGGTCAATAAGTAGGTCGGTTTACCTGCTTATGTGCCACCAGTCAGCACCCCTAAGTGACCTCGACATAGGGGTGCTGCTCGACGAGGATAAAGGGGGCAAACTGCAACAGGTGACATCAATGAAATTCTGTCATGTGTGTTTTAATGATTAAGTAAAGACAACAATTACTTTAGAGGATGTCTTATTTTGTTTTTCATAAAAAAAAAAAGTAGATATTTGCATTATTGCACAGCATACCAACAGAGCAAATTGAAGACCAACCTTTTTTTTTTTTCATTTTGAAAAGTTGAAGGCCTGTCGCACAGAGGAGGACCTGCAGCGACTGAAGGTATCCTGTGGGGACTGGGTCTCTGACTGCGGGGTGCCCTCCTTCTACACCTCTACATTGCAGGAGATGCCTCAAGTCATTGAGAGGGTAGTGGCCAACTACTGCTTCCATCGGTAAGAAAGAATGAAAATACTATAACATATCATGGAGTGTAGTGGCAGACAGTTAAGAAAACAACATGTGTGTCAGGGGGCAGTGTGCGAGTGTCGAGTTGTTCCCAATTTTTGAACTTTCGATTGTAGACATTTCAATTGTCAATTAAACCGTAGTAAATGAAATTAGCAAAAATTAAGGCTGTTACAAATTATTAAAAAGTAATAAACGTCATCTGACGAGGTATTACATTTTCAAACCCCCCCCCTCCAACAAAGCCTATGAGTTTTTTCAAGTGCAGGCCTTCTTCATGTGTTTCTATCACCATCTCATCAACAGAGTGGCCAGTATGGTGCAGCAGTATACTGCCGGGTTGAACTCCTGTGGACGTTTTTTCGACCTTGTCTCTGCAAATTGGCAGCAGTTTCTGCCAATTTTCTGCTCAACGGGGGGGAAATTGACCCGGCAGACCTTCAGAGGCTGTGGTAGAAATTAAGGAGTATATTCTATGGTAAACCATGATTATTATGAGGTCTGTGTGTCTAATAGTGGAGAAACACACGGGGCCTGGGTGTCTGGGTTCAGAACAGATGGTTGGGCCCCTAAAAGGAGCAGGACGCTACGGGGATAAGGCATGCTGACCTTAGCCTAGTGTTTTGGGCTATCTTTGTTGACCATTTGCTGACCAATTGCTGACTGTTCAGGTTCAAATGGATTTATGACTGAATGGAGGCAGACACTTCAAGGAGAAGCTGCTCTGTTTGTGTGTATAAAAAGACGCCGCAGTCTGTGAACCGCAGTGACTTTGCAAACCTACTCAGGCTGTTGTCGTTGTTGTTTTTCTGCACGATAAAGTCTTTTGTCAATTCTTGCTCCGGACCCCTCGATTTCTTGTGCTCTCTCTCTCTCTTAAATTAGTCTAAGTGTTTTAAATCTCGGTTAATCTCCGTTATATTGGCGTCACGAACAGGATGAAATAGGGACTCGTCAGCTGCCGGGCCAGAGGACGGGACGCGAACGGATCATACGACCAGAGCTCAAGGGTAAGTTGTCTTGCCATATATAGGATAGAGTCGTTTGATCTGTTCTTGCCCCGTCTGAACGCCGAGCAGCAGGTAAAGTGTCTCTTTGATCAAACGAACTAAAATTATAGATAAACGAGCGAGTGAGAGAGACGGGAGCTCCGGAAGAGATTGACGTGCGCGCGCACATATGCCCTAGGCGCTGTGGTTCTAAATGACCAAGACGCATTGTGGTTCCCTATTTTGAAACGAGTAAACGAGTTGTTGTTATTTGGTGTTTTGGTGTTTTGGTTAAATAGGCTTACTGTAAGTCCTGTGACTGTCTTGTGGAGGAACGAATTAGTGGAAAGTTCTAACAAGGACAGGGCCAGCAGGCCCGCAGGTCGAAAGAAACAGACCTGTAGGATTTTTTCTGACAGTATCCTATTTGGAGTTGAGTTGTCAGTTGGGAATG
Source organism: Gadus macrocephalus (assembly GCF_031168955.1). Taxonomy (NCBI): domain Eukaryota; kingdom Metazoa; phylum Chordata; class Actinopteri; order Gadiformes; family Gadidae; genus Gadus; species Gadus macrocephalus. Next base: position 19,018,949 of record NC_082402.1, read on the forward strand.
AATTCAGTCGTTTTTATTTGAGGAGCTTTCTTGGGATGCTGACTAGTGAATTTTAAATGCTCATCTTGGTGCAGTTGACCTGCAGATCCTGCACCAATGATGGTGAATTTCTGATTCCGATCTTGCTATTTTGAGGAAACAGGCTCCTCGCACTTTTTGAATAGATAAGTCTCTTGGTTGGGATACCGCTTCAGGTGATTAGCTAATCCTGATCTTGGTGTTTTGAGAAGTTTCTTGTTTGTTCTTGATCTGTTCGAATGGTTATGTATTCAGCCATTATTTTAAAAGAATGAGCTTGTCGCTTGACGTTCCGTTTGAATGAGTTTGACCCGCTAATCTTCCAATCACGCTGCAGTGTTGGATCTAAAGAAAGGGCCAGTCTGTAACTCTGATCTTGGTGCTGTGTGGCGATAGGTTCTTGTTTGAAATTCCGGTTGATTCATAATTCATCCGACTGGTCATGTGTTAACCAAAAGGCCAGTTTATACACTCGGTCAACTTTTTATTTTGTAATTAATTACAAACAATTCGGACATTTTTTAATATAAGATAAAGAAATTGTATGAACCGGCTTATTGTCTGTATTTAAGTCGTGTTAGGATTAAGTCCTCGGAGGTTTTTACGACCCGGTTTATTTTTTGTTGTTGATTCTGTCATAAATAAATTAGGCGGACAGAGAATAGTTAATTTGTTTGAAGTAGTTGATAATCATAAATAAATTAGACGGATAGAGAATAGTTAATTTGTTGAAGTACTGAATAAATGTGTAAATCCTCTTTGACATCACCGCGCTGACTAACTGCACGTGCACGAGCAAACACACAGGGGACGAGCAGGAGCCTGCAGGCCAGTGTTGGGGCCACATTCCAATCTTCAGGAGGGAGACGAGCGCTTGGGAGGAGTTCACGTTTGTAGCTTAGAGATAATAAAGTATTTAAAATAACTAGTAGAATAAACTCAAATAAATTTTATTAATAAATAGTGTACTTCAGAATAGATAAATAAAGTAATAAAGTAATAATTAAAAATGGCACCAACAGCGGTAGAGATTTTGAGTAGAGACCGTCTATTGCTCAAAGGTGAGATGAAAAAGATCTCTGAGAATTGGGAAGAAAGGACAGAAGCAGCAGGTACTATATGGCCCATGGGAGGGACTTTTGATCCAATAATGTATCGAGACATGGAGGTAGTAATAAGGAATTACATAGATAACAGAAGTGGAAAAACGGCCTTAGTGAAGAAAGACAGGGAAAGGTTAGTGCTAGCTTTGTTCGAAAAGGAGGGAGAGAGGTGGCGCGCAATACAACGAGTGGCCAGAAAAATAATCACAAGGGAAGAGTGTAACAATGCTGACATTTGTTGTAGTGAGGGTGAAAACGAGAATGAAGGAGAGGAGGAGGATGACATTGAACATGTTGGTGAAGGGTCATCACAACCATGTGTAAAACACATTACTAAGAATGCTAAAAGGAAATTAAAGAAGCGGAACAAAAGAAAGGAGGAGTGGTCTAGTGGGACACAAGGGGCAGAGGAGCCTGGCTGCAGTACATCAGTAAGCCCCACACCACTCGAGTTAGATGAGAAACTAAGGAGATCACAGAGAGAAGGAAAAGCACCCGAAACTTCTCCGGGAAATTATCCTACTCTAGTCAACGGACAACAGGTCAACCGTGGGGTTCACAGGACTTGGAGGGAGTCATTTCTAAACTCCCTAACATAATTAACGGGGCGTCCAAATGGATTAGAACATTTGAGGAGCTCACAGTGGGAAAGCTAATTGCAGTGGGGGACCTGAAAGCTCTGTTGGCAAGAGTATTGGGGTTGTCTAAAATGGAGTCTGTACTGAGGAATGGAGGGTTGGACATAATGGATGGAATGTATGATGGGACTACACTTGATCATTACAGAGGGGCGTTGTGGGCCACACTCAGGAGGGAGTTCCCGGTCCACATGGATCCTAAAGACATGAGAGGTCTCCCCATTGGTGACACAGAGAACCCTGCATCCTACCTGCAGGCCCAAGTAGACAGATGGCGCATGGAGACGGATGAGGATCCTGAGATCCATCCGGTGTTCTCTGTCATGTTTAGAAATTCTGTGATAGAGACACTTCCCAGCCAAATCAAAGCCAAGCTAGAGGATGTGGTTGGACTGTCTACATCAGGATCTCATAGACATTTTAATGGCCATTTAGTTCATGCAGTGGATGAATATCGTCAGAATAAACAAAGAATACAGGAACAAAGCAAAGAGGTCCAGAGGAAGCTATATTAGCTTCAGCTGGAAGATCTCACAAGGAAGGAAAGACATAAGAAAAGACAGGCAGGTGTTTTAGAACCAGCTGCTGTAATTTCGCAAGCCGCCCAGCAGGGCGCACTTCAAAACCAATATCCACGATTGGCATTTTCTCTCCCAGTACAACAGCCTCAGAGCCAACTGTCACCTACTCCACCTGTTACACATGTACACATCCATAATTATGGGAACCCCACAAATAAAAATAGACAGAATCAGGGGCCCCGAGGACAGTTTAGAAACAATCAACAACCAGGATCCCAAGGACAACGCAGAGGTCCTTTAATATGTTATGGGTGCAACATGGAAGGACATATGAAGAGAAATTGTTTGACTAACCCTCTTCCATCCCAGCAAGGACAGGGTAACAGCGACCAGGGACAGGCGGGTCCCTTTTTAGGTCAGGGATAGTAGGGGTGCCCAGAGAATCCACAGGGGGAGGGTCAGCTTGTAGCAATCACAAAACAAGCTGATGAGGAACCAATACTGCAGGTTCTGATAAATTATAGAGGCACGCCAATGATGGCCCACACCGGAGCCACTTACACTTGCGTAGGTCCAAATTATGCCTCTCACCTCACCCTGGCAGGTAAATTCACCAAAACTTTAGGATTCTCGGAACACACGCAGTTAATGCCTATGACAGCTCCAAGGATGAGAATCGGTGAATTCCTATTTTAAGTTGTATATGTGAGTGAGTGAGTGAGTGAGTGAGTGAGTGAGTGAGTGAGTGAGTGAGTGAGAAAGAGTTAGCATTGAGTTAAGTTAGAGGGGATAGATGAAGTGATTTGTGAAGAGTGAGACAGAGAAGAGGAAGAGTGTGTAGATTGGCAACGAGAAGTGACGATGAGATTGGAGAAGGCTTTCCGGTTAGAATTTTCTTTGGGGAGATTCATATCTTTCGATGGCCTTTTTAAGATTAATAAATCTAGTTTTGAAGAGTGTCCAAAAAACGAATAAACCAGAAAGGAAAGGAAAGGATTACTGAAAGTGAAAATGGTTATGGAGATTTGTGAAAGCAAAGGAAGTAGATAAAGAGAAGTAAAGAAAGTTAGAGAGAAGGAACGTAAGTAATGAAAAAACCCGCAGGTGGGGGCTGGACAGAGAGACAACAGAGAGAAAAAGATTGAATTTGCATTGTGCCTAATACATGATTTATGCGTTTGGATGTACTCTGTAATTGGTTCCTATATGTAACCCATGTCCACTGTTTTAGAAAAAACCTAGAACCACCGCTGGGATTGGTGATTCTGTGGCTCTTGGAGACTCTCCATCGCGTCGGAATATCATGTGGTATATATCATTACATCTTGGTACACAGAGCACTGGTGAGACAACGGGTTGGATCAGAGAGAGAAGGTGTTTGGAGAAGGGAGAGGAATGTATAGAAAGCAAAAAGGGCGGATGCGGACCGACCCGGAGGTAATAAATCAGCGGAGAGGTGGCTGGGGTCGTTTAGCTCAGGAGGTAGAGCAGTTGTCTAGTAACCGAAGGGTTGCTGGTTCGATCCCCATCTCTCCTAGCTGAGTGTTGATGTGTCCCTGAGCAAGTTAAATGGTGATTACAGGATTTAGGAATAATTATTTAGACTCCAAAACATGAGCAATTAGCGTTAAAAAATAGTCTGCACACCACACTCCACAGGAGTCAATGGGTTCAATGGCGCCAGGGTAAAGTGACTCATCAAAAGAGGAGCAGACCCAACCCATGGACTCTGTGTGGATAGGTGGATGTTATTTTGGTGCTTGGACCTGACGAGGTCTAGGTGCCAAGATAACAACACAAATAAAATATTTCCTTTGAGATTATGATAAGTAATAGACAATTTATTAAAAATGATCTTATAATTTAGAAAAAACAATCGGCAATACTTAAAAATTAGACCAAATAAGTATGATAAAACGTTATCCAAATTTCTAATTTAGGTTATCCACAATGACAAATGTCATTTAAAATAAATAAGTAAAATAAAATAAGAAAGGGTGTGTGCGAGCCTGTTCTCGTGTGTGTGTCGGGGCTGCCGAGGTAGGGGAGAATCCTCTCCTACTCCGAGTGACTGAGTACACAAGGGGATACACAAGCACACTTCAGATAAAACAATATGGTTAATTAGTAAATAGAAACAATGTATCAATTCAGTGTTCAATAAACTAGTTAAGATCAACATAGAGGGTTTGGGTTTGGTATAGTAGTGAATCAAAATATGGAAAACACTAAATGCAAGCAATAGGTAGAATAAAAGGTTTAATTAGGTTGTCCAATTTAAATAGATAGTGAAGGGCAATCGGGTAGGATTATGAAGACAATTGTGATTTTGAGTAACGGTTAAGAGAGAAGTGAGTCGCCCAATATTGAAAATGCAAGTTTTAATATTGTGATTTTTGTTTTCTTTCACATCTCCCTAGTAAAGGACAGTAGGTGAATTGACGCTACATCTGCTGGGAAGGAGTCATACATGCTATGTTGTCTAATTGGATTCGGAAGCAGTGGGTTTGCCTTCAAATGCCACTAATGCTGCTGCAACACTTGAATAATTTTAACTATGATAAATTATACTTTGTTTTATAGTCGCCCTGATGTGTATTCATGACGCACACATATGGCTGCATAAGGCAGATGCGGCTGAAGACTCTGTCTCCATCCCTCCACTTTGCGATCTATACCACCATATAGGTGGGGATTGATCGTATCCCAGGTACGGCATCCTGCAATAAGCCAGTATGGAAGGCTGGTTAGCCAACGACGGGTAAGATCCCACCTTGAAGCCCGGGACAACCTAAATCAGGCACAGTCACGATTACTTGGCAGAGCCACTGTGAGCACTGGCTCACTTGATCATGGAGTGACGGACTGCAACCATCATAGGAAAAGCCGGCTGATGAAAGGTGGAGGGGGAACTGGAGTCAGATATGTCAGCTATGGCAGCAGAAGTGGTCTTGGAACGGGGCATGTCGCGTTTTATTTTACCTTTGTGGTATAGAAGGCCACTAATGCATGTACGTTTTTTCGGTTTAGTGCATGACTTTGGAACAGCGTGGTTTCAGGCGGCTGATGGTAAACCCACCCATATTGGGTTTAGGATATGGACATACTGGTTTCGATTTCCCTTCCCAAAAGATTGGTTTCAGTTTGCTGATGCTTAGGTTAGACGTTTCGACGTTGGTTGCACCAACGACGTTCTTAGATTTGCTTATCATTTAATGTGCATGGTTTTGACCATTGCGCAAGGGGGGAGGTATTGAGGAGAATTAGTAAAAATTTTGAAAACAAGGTTTTTCTTCACCATACTTGCAAACAATGATTGACATCCAGCTAAATGAGTGTGAAATATTTGAAAAAACAGTGTTCAACAGATGGGTAGAAGCAGTCCCATCAGAAGACCAAAGTGCGGTTACGGTAATCAAGGTTCTGACTAGAGAAGTCATGCCAAGGTTTGGAATTCCGTCACAAATTAGCTCAGGCGACAGAGCAGCGTTTATTCAGAAAACAATCAAACAAGTGATTTAACATCTGCATGTCAAACAAAGATTAGGCTGTGTCTACATTCCTCAAACCACAAGGTATGGTGGAGAGAGGAATCGGACGCTTAAGACAAAGATTAACAAAATTAAATTTGTATACTAAATTAAAGGACTAATGCACTACGACTGACACTAATGAGTTATCGCATGAAAACTAACCGAGCGACGCATCTAACCCCGCATGAAATGCTTACGGGTCGACCCATGCCTTCACCTGTCATTCGAGGGCCTCACAAAGGACCTCCATTGGAACAATTGGAAACTGAGTTAAGACGCTATTTGGGACAACTAACTGGCATACACAGGCTTATTTTTCAACAAGAGAAAGACAGAGTTCCAGAGTTGGAGAAGGAGCCACCAAGGGGGGTGGAGCCAGGTGACCAAGTGTATCTCAGGATGTTCAGGAGAAAGTGGAACTAGCCCAGGAGAGAAGGACCATACAAAGTCACCAACGCAACACCAACAGCCATCCAAGTGGAAGGAAGTGCCACGTGGTATCATCTCAACCACTGCACAAAAACCGCTCAACCCAAGTCCAGGGATGAGTGTGAGGAGGAGGAGCCAGACACAGACACACCTGGGGCTGACCAGCCGCCCCAGGACCAGATCCAGTCGAGCCAAGAGATTCAGCAACATGATGTTGCTGAAAATGGGGAGCCTGTTTCTGATCCTTTACGGGTTGTGCCAGATTCCGCTGGCACAAGCCTAAGAGAAACACAGGACAATCCGGCCCCAACTCACTCAGGAATAGTCAACAAGAAAGGGAAAATAGTCTTTTATGCTCAGATACCACCGCGAGACCAAATTAATGAATTTGTGTTTACTGTTATGTCGGATAACCAACCGTTATGTGCATTAACCTTCCACCAGAATCGTGAACATGTGCACAGGAAGAATCGGTGTGAAGTAAATATCCAATTTAATCCAATGAAATGGTGTTTAACAGTAACGTCAGGGATGCATGGGGCTATAACAGAAAGTATAAATTAAATATGAGAGAATATATACTTCTTAGAGCTGTGGCTTGGCAGAACAGACAGGCTTTAGATTGGCTTTTAGCAGAAAAGGGGGGAGTTTGTGCTCTTATAGGTGAAATGGGTTGTACCTTCATTCCAAATAACACTGCCCCAGATGGATCATTCACACTTGCGATGAACAACCTAGAGGAGTCGGGTGACTGGGAGAGGATGCTCTATGGGGAGATAGATTGGAGTGAATCTAGAGAGGAGACCGAACTGTGAGAATCTGACATCAGAAGGAGGTCCTATTTTCTTAACTGGCGACCTCTCCATGTGAACCACAACCATTTCGGACAGTTTGAACAAATGGACATTGGACTAATGGGTTTCAGGGCTGGTGGCTGCAAACAGAAGCAACAACCACAATGCCCAAACCCCCCACGTTTATATAGTATACCGGTACATGACGATAATCAGAGCTATCCAAATCTATGCAAGCTTGTTGACAATCTTAGTTTTTATTTATTTTTTATTTCTATTTTTTACTAATTTTTTGAAATGTCATTTTTTGAGTTTCATATTTTTATGTCATATATTCTGAAAATACTATGTTATGTGTGAATTCTAGTTTGTATTCTACATTTGATAGATCTTTTTGCCTTAAACAGGTTTAAAATCCTGAGAATTATACAGGTTGAGATTCCTGAACATGCAGGTTTTTAATGATGATCAAATGTAGTGCAAAATATAGCCTAAACGACTGTTAGGTTTTTGTTGTGATCTTATCTTACAAAAAAGGGGGGATGTGTGGTAGAAATTAAGGAGTATATTCTATGGTAAACCATGATTATTATGAGGTCTGTGTGTCTAATAGTGGAGAAACACACGGGGCCTGGGTGTCTGGGTTCAGAACAGATGGTTGGGCCCCTAAAAGGAGCAGGACGCTACGGGGATAAGGCATGCTGACCTTAGCCTAGTGTTTTGGCCTATCTTTGTTGACCATTTGCTGACCAATTGCTGACTGTTCAGGTTAAAATGGATTTATGACTGAATGGAGGCAGACACTTCAAGGAGAAGCTGCTCTGTTTGTGTGTATAAAAAGACGCCGCAGTCTGTGAACCGCAGTGACTTTGCAAACCTACTCAGGCTGTTGTCGTTGTTGTTTTTCTGCACGATAAAGTCTTTTGTCAATTCTTGCTCCGGACCCCTCGATTTCTTGTGCTCTCTCTCTCTCTTAAATTAGTCTAAGTGTTTTAAATCTCGGTTAATCTCCGTTAAGGCCTATTCCTGACGGACTGGAGCCCTGAGGGCAGTAATGCCAGGGGGGAGGAGGAGGAAACCATCTTCCAGTATGATGACTGGCTCATCAAAGTTGAAGGTGGGTTAATACATTTGATTCTCAATTGGACGTCAATGATTGATCGCTAGGGCAGGGGAGGTTTTATTGCTATCTCGCTATTATTCATTGACAAAAGTAAAGGAGCCACATTTGTTTAAAAACGGAAAGAAATTAAAAAACAACCTGCATGTTCCCGCTGGGCCCCAAAGCCTGACAACAAATGCTGCCAATGAAGACAATTTGTATTTTTGGAACTGACCGCACTTAACTATATAGATAGCCATCTATCTCCGGTATCGTTTGTATATTGACAAGTTGATAGAATTCTCACATAAGCTTTGCAATGACAATGACACTAACGTGCTTTGCAAACAAAGTAACACTACGTATATGCCAACAGAGGGAGAGGTGGATGCCACCTTCGAAGACCTCTTAGTCTTTGTCACGGGAGCCGATCATCCTCCAGCCCTGGGCTTCCCGAGGAAATGCGAGGTTCATTTCTTCGACCAGGAGCCAGGGACAAGGCGGCTTCCCTATGCCTCCACCTGTGCCCTCTTCCTCTACCTTCCAAGAGGTGTTAGGGAGGAGGAGGATTTTGCGGATATGATGAGCACATCTCTTGTTGGGTCCCTGGGGTTTGGGAAGGTTTAACCTGACCAAACCCCTCCTCCCTTGGAGACAGGACTCCGCCCCCACCTCCCTTGGAGACAGGACTCCGCCCCCTCCTCCCTTGGAGACAGGACTCCGCCCCCCCTCCTCCCTTGGAGACAGGACTCCGCCCCTTCCTCCCTTGGAGACAGGACTCCGCCCCCCCACCTCCCTTGGAGACAGGACTCCGCCCACCCTCCTCCCTTGGAGACAGGACTCCGCCCCCTTTACCCTCTATGTTTGTATTGTTTTGTCTTGCGTCTTCTATGTTCCCACTCGTGGCCTGTACCTTGACGTGGTGAGTGGGCTTTACACCAAATCAGGCCAACAATGTATTCCTTTTCCTCTAAGCTTCTGTCATACTCTTCTGTTGAAGAGAGTATTGGTCAGAAATTAGTCAGAATTTAAAAAAAAATTAAACAACCTACTCACTTATACATATCATAAAGGTCTACCCTGATTCCTGACAAAGCAGGCAAACTAGGCAAGTTTATTTAGACTATAAGGAATTCCCATGGTGGTTAGGTTTGTGGTATCATATATTTAAGAATATGATCACTGAGGTTGTTGCCTACTGCTTCCCACCAGTGAACCTATTCTCGTAAATATAGAACCAGTCATTCCATTCCTGTAGCCAATCCTCAATGCTTCACCACATAACAGAGCTCTTGGGTCATTGGAAACCTTCCATCACCAACCTGTAGCTGTTGTATCAATTGCCTGTCTATTGTTTATTTTATTTTATGATATTTTCATGCTCATTTGTCATAATTACATGTCCCCTGTACGATGCAATTTCTACTTTACTATAAAATAGTCAAATGTGGAAATGATAGACAGTATGTTTATGGTAATGGAATGTTGTAGGAGGGATGGACATTATGAACTGATCTGTGCTTTTACTAATGTTATTGAGTTTTGGGAGTTTAGGCTTTAGTTTATTGGTCTGTTTCTAACCAGTTTCAAGTGTAAGATCTTGTGCAAAACCTTTTTACCTTCCAATTATTTTCCATTTATTCTTTAGTACTCAATCATGCAATATTTTCAATTATTGATATGAGTGATTTACTACACGTCTGGGTAGAATGTAGAGTAATATAAGAACTTTTGAACCCATGACAGGCCTGTCATGGTAAATACCACAGAAGAAATCCGAAGAACTAGGCTGTGCCTAGACATGTTGGACATGACACACAATTATACTGCAGTCTATTCCCCTAAAAGTTAATCAATTTAAAAGAGCAACTGGGTGCATTTGGACCCACCGTTAGCGCTGGCTAAGGGTGGGGCGCATCAGATGCATGGACAGATTCAAAAGTTGTCATGCTAACAGTAACAGTTAAAAAGTTATCGTGGCCCCCACAACACCACAACCAGAAGTGGGTGCACATCACACACTGAGGGCCCTATTTTAACGGTCTGAAACGCAAGTGGGAAGCGCAAAGTGCAAGTAGCTTTGTGGGCGGTTCTACGGCGCTATCGCTATTTTACAGGCGGATAAATGACACTTGCGTCGCGGCGCAAGTGTCAAAAGGGTTGGTCTGAAGCAGCCTAATTACCCGTAGGTGTGGTTTGGGCGTAACGTCCAACAAACCAATGAGAGTGCCAGCTCCCATCCCCTTTAAGAGCCATGAGCGCATTTGCATCGGACGAGTTGATATTTTGACAGCGCGTCTGCAGTCTCCGATGAGACAGATGCACATGAATTTCAAACTGCAAATGGCTCAGTTTATTGCCAAATAATATGGCCTAATTCACACATGGAATAAGGGGTTTTCTTCCACAACTTCAGAAATAAAGTCTTCAAATAAATTTCGCCAAAGAAAACGTATATGATATAACATATGATATGCGGTAACTGTGGTTCTATTTAATGATATACGCAATACATTATAAACATTGTTTCTTATCAGTATTGTATGCTATCCTAATATGCATGTGTCCCCGCGGCAATAGACATTGTCATTGATTGTATTATGCGTCACGTGTTTAGTTTGCGTGTGTTTAAACAGAGCACACACGCGCGCCCGCATTCATTCATTCTTTTTAACACTCACTCGCGGTAAAACAATATTTTTCACGATCAAATACTCATCAATCCTAAAAGTTATGGGCATGTAGGCCTACACGATGTCTGTGTCAAGAAAATATGTTTTTGCTGTACGGTGTTTGCAGATGCATTGATTTAAAAGTACAACTTATTACCGCTGCATCAGCTGTTCTTTCCCAAATAATTTACCAAGAATGTGCGGCTAGGTAGATGAGAGAAGCAAAGTGTATGCGCGAGGTGCACAAGCAATCCGTATGCATCCGCCCTTAAAATAGCATCTGAACAACGCGCCACTGACTTTAAACCAGGTATTTCCTGGTCAGTAGCGCAATGGTTTTCAGAAACGTCAAAATACCGTTTGCGCCAGAACACGCCTCCTCCTTCCGCCGAACCGCCCCTTGGGGCGCAAGATCATTCCCTAATTTACCGGCGAGTGGCGCAGGTGGCAAAAGAGCGCTCTGCGCCAGTTGTAAACTAGCAACGACACATGCGCCAGTGACTAAGTCACTTGCGCCGGATGCAAGATAGGGCCCTGAGTGTCTTGTCTTGTGTTGAGGACCACAATGGAATTAAGTCCTGGACTTGAATGTGTTTTTATCCTCAATTGTATTTGATGTATTTTCATGTGTGTAAGACATTAGTTTGATACGATTGAATAAATCAAAATAAAATAAAAATTGTTTAACAAACACAACTGTACCGAAAAACATACCGAACCGTGACTTAAAAACCGAGGTACGTACTGAATCGTGACACTTGTGTATCGTTACATCCCTAATAGTAATGGATGATAGTAAGGGAACTATAGGGGCCAGGGGCCGTATTCACAAAGAATCTTAGGCCTAAAAGTAGCACCTAAATCTAGGAGAGCTTAAAAGTCCTCTAGGACTCACTCAGTAAGACCTATTTACAAAGAATCTGAAAATGGCTGCAGCAAGATGGAATACTTTGGAGACAATGGAGGACTGCAAATTGATAAAGAGATATAGACTACATCACCATACTGACCGCTTCTAAACTCGTGCACGAGAATCGACATAAGGGGGCGTCACTCTTAGTGATTTATCCTTAGCGGCTTTGTGAATTACTTTTAAGAGAAAACGTATACGTTATTTTTTTTTTGCGTTTATTTAGAGTTAGGAGCACTTCTAGCGGTAAGATAAAAAGCTTTGTGAATACAGCCTGAATATTTTGTGAATACATCTTAAACCAACATGACTTACCATGTTGGTTTAAGAGATGAGCCCCGTAAAACCAATATTCATTTAAACAGTAAAACATGTTTGCATTGTAATAGTTAACAATACCACTATATGTGCCAGTGGTATCAATAATTATATTCATAAAGCTGGTAGTGTCTGACTTTAACAGGAGTATGGACTAGTAGGGCCTCTTATCAAAGCCCTCCCTGTCCTCCACCCTCACGGTGACATGAGCCAGATGCCTCTCTCAGGGGCCACTTATATGTAAATGAGGCAATCGGGGGTTCATCTTTTGAAAGTAGGCCTATATGGCGTGAAGAGAGACACATTAATACAGAGTTTAATGTTTTGCTTTACTGTAACACGATTTACCGTACATAATTATATACTTAATATCTAATGCCGCTTTTCCACCGCACATGTAGCTCGACTCGACACGACTCGACACGACACGACTCGACACGGTAGCAGCACGGGTGCTTTTCCACCGCAAATAGTACCTCCTGGACGTGGGCGGGGTCGGCTGCGCGAAAGGGCCGTGACGTATTTGTGTACGCGACGCAAACAACACATACGCAACCCACACATGGACAGAACCCACATAACAACAATGGAGGACATCGATCGCATTACTATTATTAGCTGGCATGTTGAAGAAGTTGGAGAAGTGGAACATGTTGGCTGCGGCGCTGCTATGGATGTTACCAGCATGGTTGACATGTCGCTCTCGTGACTTCGTCACACTCTCTGGCCAATCAGTCGCCGGCCGTCTGCCGACGTCACCTTTTAGCATCGGCTCAGCTCGCTTGGAACCTAGAGCGAGTAGGTACTAGAAAAAGCAGCCACTTCAGGTACCAGATACCATGGTACCGCGGTGGAAACGCAAAAAATGCGAGCTGAGTCGAGTCGTGTCGAGTCGTGTCGAGCTGGTACCATGCAGTGGAAAAGCGGCATAAGTGAACTGAGAACTATTCTGATGTGGGGGGCCATCTTTGATCCAAGGAACTCCCTGCATATGAATGACAAAGGGACAGGGCCTCCTGACTCGGTTTCTCTCCACGCTGATATCACATTTGGGCAAGATGTTCTTTTAAGCCTCCATGTTTTTCTACCATACTAGCTAGCTAGTCGACTGAATTTACTGAACAAACTAACCAATGATTAAAACAAATTGGAACAATGTTTTATTTCAGTCTGTTTACCAACTTCAGCAAAGACTGAGCTTAACATTGGTCTTCGGACGACGCTATGGCTGTCCAATCAAAAGGAGTTATGGGTTTCAGAAAGATTTTCTCTAATCATCATGCAGAAGCTCGGGGTCCAGTGCAGCTCCGTTGGTGGGACAAAATTACAGCATTATCCAATGAACGTTTAGCCCGGGTTGCTGCTAAGAGGGCCCTAAGCATAAATTGGTCAGGGAGGCCCACACACACACACACACACACACACACACACACACACACACACACACACACACACACACACACACACACACACAATGTCATCATAGAGTAGGGGTGGCCAACCAGTCAGAGAAGAGCCAATTTTTTACTGTTTTACTGCAAAGAGCCACATCACATGTACACACACATGCACACCTCTGCTCAGACAGATTTACTGTAATTTGCTTTCACAAATGCAGCCATCATTGTTTCTACCACATCTATGCCACGGGTTCTGTCTTTAAATTGCACTTTTTATATATTAGGTTAAAAAAAAAAGTAATTTGCCCGAATTGAGTGATAGGGTAGGCCTACACAATTAAGAAAACACAACAGTGGGCCATAACTAATTTATAAACATATATTTGTAATGTAATAATGTAATCCTTATGACATTTTTTTTCATCAACCTTAATTTTAGGGGGACCCGCCCCACGGTTTCGATTTCAGGCTTTCAGGTGTCCACATGTTCAGTTGAACACGGTAATTCTGTACTTGTACTTCTTTGTTTCAGAGATTATGGCTTGGAGAACCTTCGTATCGCGTTGCAAGCTGCTTTTGAATGACTGTACTCGACGGCTTCTGATGGACGACGTTGGACCAGCTGTGTTGCAGCAGATTGCAACAAGGTAGATCTTAAGTTTCAGATGCTTCTAATACTAGTAGTTGGCCTCAAGTTTAGCAGTAGGCCTACGTTGCAATAACTTATTGCAACGTATTATATACTTATATATACATTATTACACAACGCGCGAAATATTGAGTGAAACTATAGCTTTTTGGAGTGCAGCTATATTACACAGTTCAACAACTGATTGTACAGCTGTCGTCAGCGGGGGGTGAAAAACATTGCCGTCGAAACAAAATGGACGACTTTCAAGTAGAAGTTGACCAGTTTATAGACATTCTTTCCTTGATTTATTTGTGCAATTGTCGTATAATAGATAATGTATTACACAGACTTGACTTTCACTCTGTCCTATTCACTGACGGTAAAAAAAAAAAAAAAGTGTTGTTATTGTAGGCTACCGCAAATCCTCTAATATTGGCCTGTATTCCAATAGCGGTCGGGTCTCTAACATTGGCCGGTCTTGCTGTCGGCGGAGGTAAATAAAGGCCTCTAATATTCTCTCTATTATTAGAACCGACGTTTTTCTTTGAATCACCTCGCTCTTGACTAGCACGTGAGACTTCAACTTTGTTTGGAATAACGCCGTTATTTTATCACTAACGGAGTAATCTAACTAATTACTGTTTCAGTCTTTACAACGCCGTTATCGTTACTGAACGTTAAATGCGGTGCGTTACTATGAATTGATATACTAAACTGCGTAATCCGAACGCACCCCTGGCTCCACACACAAACTGCTAGTGAGGTGACCGGGTGTGTTAACTTAACAACGAGATAAGCGATTATGATTGGCTACGGAGCAATCCGATGAAAAGTTGGCATTTTCAAGATTTTTAAGGTTTTTAACTTCAAAGTGTTCACAATGCACTACCGGTATGTTTGCTACATTTTTGTTAATTTAGCCTGAATTACTGGTTTTTGTTGTTAATGTTCTGTATGCATACCATATGTTATAACTGTACTTTTTCAATAAATGAACCTAGTATTTTATAGGTTCAAATAGACACAAAATGTCGTTTTTATTAATTCTACTGGTAGTCCGTTTGCTCAAATAGAAATAGAGGCCTGCCTCTAATTCTGGCCTCCTTCCAATAAAGGCCTGGGCCGTGATGCGCTTGAGTAAAATAAAGGCCCGGGCCTATATTAGAGGATTTACAGTATGCAGGATGCACTGCTGTTCATAGACTAGCGCCAGCGTTCGTTGCTGCGTTGCTAAATGATAGCAACTCTCCACTCATTCTCCTCTGACCATGCATTTAATCGGCTTTGATGGCCATCAGGTCTCAGCAATTCCTCATTTCTCACTGTTGCTAAACACAAAGCAGCCGTTTGTAGTATTAAAAACTCCCTGCAACAAACTTGAACTTGTAGGCCTATCTTTTGAATTTTGAAACTTCTTATTAATTCAATCCAAATTTTAACACTCATACAGACACCTGGGCATGAAATTTGTTTAAACTTAAACTTGTTGATTGCCATGTGAAATTAGCACAGCTTTAACAGTAAAAGAGCTTTATCATTGGATACCTTTTTTCAACACGTTTCCTTCAGTCCTTCTAGTTGCTGAGATCGCTGGTGCTAGGGTAAAACTAAATGCAATGCAATGCAAGTTTTATTTCTAACATTATTCAACACAGACATTTGTAAAGACAATAGTCTGGTGTTATCATTCATTTGCCTCGGGTGTACTGGGTTCCTTAAGCGTCCTAATGTAGTGAACTACATTTACTGTGTTTGTGTAACTTGGCTTGCTACATTTGTCTGGTTGTTATGTGTGTAGTGAAGCTTTATTTATGGCAGAGTAACTGATGGTTTAGCTCACTACAATTTCCAAGTAGCTTGCCAACACTGATTCTATGATCTCTTAAATATTGCTCTGGCGCAACCAATGATGTTAGAAGTGTGTAGTGTAGCACAGGCTCACAACAAACTAGATCATATGTACATTTGTTCTTGTTGTTGTGGTTTTACCAGACTGGAGATGATGCAGAGAAGCCTCCAGTATGCAAGAGGGACCTTGTTAAATGCTGATATTGTGGACCGAATTCTCAGCTACCTGGCTGAATACATTCATGAAGTCAGAATGGCTGGTCAGCACAGGCAACAAGGTAACAAGAAGTGATGTTTGATGAGTGCATTCTCCACACTGAATGAAACCTTTAAACATCTTGGGGTGGATTCACATTTGGTCCCTTTCAGCCCACAAAGTCAACAGTGACTCAGCATGAACAAAGATCTGAGTTATTTTTGCTTCAGCCCACTTCTTGGTCCACTTTAAAAGGACTGAGTCTGGTTGGAGGACCCTTAAAGTCATCCTGGACAACACCCTCTCATTCGCACCCCATATTCACAACATCACCCGGACTGCATTCTTCCACCTCCGCAACATCGCCAGACTCCGCCCATCACTGACCCAATCCAGCACTGAAATCCTAGTTCACTCATTTGTCACATCACGCATAGACTACTGCAACGCCCTCCTCACCGGACTCCCCACCAAACTCATCAACAGACTGCAGATCATTCAGAACTCAGCCGCCCGGATCATCACCCGCACCAAATCATCTGACCACATCACCCCTGTCCTCATTCAACTTCACTGGCTCCCAGTACACTACCGTATCCAATACAAAACCCTACTCCTCACCTACAAAGCTCTCCACAACCTAGCCCCCAGTTATCTCTGCGACCTCCTCCAAGAACACACTCCCTCCCGCTCCCTCCGCTCAACCTCTGCTGGACTACTATGTATCCTCACATCACGACTCACTACAATGGGTGCCCGGTCATTCAGCTGTTCAGCACCCAGGCTCTGGAACTCCCTCCCCCCACACATAAAACAGTCAGACACCATTACAACCTTCAAGTCACAACTCAAAACTCACCTGTTCAAACTCGCACACAACGTCTAACTGATCACTGTTTTGATTGTTTGTTTGTTTTTGTTTTGTTTTGTTTTTGTTTTATTTATTTCTTATTGCTTATGTTTATTTATTTTTTTATTTATTTTTTTCCACAATGTCTTTTTTTTAAAAGAAATGTATGATGACTATATGCTCTGTAAGGTGACCTTGGGTGTCTTGAAAGGCGCCTCTAAATGAAATGTATTATTATTATTAAAGTCTGATTGAGGCTATAATGGACTGTTCATTAAGTTAGGGCTAGTCATATAGGGGTGTGATAAATGTGTGGGTGCTATTGGCTTCACAAAACAGGTACTGTTGGTACTGAAAATTACGTTGACATTCCAAGGCTACTGTTTGGCTGATGTCTATTGGAAGTTACGGGGGCGGGGGGATTACAACATCCAAGTGTCTTTTGGCCCTCATGAAGATGACTACTATCTGTCAAATTGTTGTTGTAACCTGTCCACTGTAGTCTAATGGTCAAATGTCATTGCAGGTAGTTCTGGTTACCAGGCAACGTTGGTTTGGGAAGGAAGGAGAGGTCCACCCAGTTATCAAATAACTGAGGAGCAGCTGTCCTTTCTGAGGACCTGCAGATTTTCAGTCAAAGAAATTGCTGCACTTCTCCAGGTTTCAGTCCGTACTGTACATCGACGTCTGAGGTTTGTGACTTCTATGCTTATTTTCTGAATTGATAGTATTCTGATTTGATGAAAAAATTCTATGGTCTAAAACGTTTACATTTTTAATAGGATGTCCGCTCCTGCAAACATAAACAATCACATTTCTATTGGTAGTTGTGCTAAACAATTACTTTGTTAAGCACAACAACCAACAATTATTATTATTTTTTTACCCATGATAGAAATTTCCAACTGATCGGGACATTCAGTTTGCAATAATTTCTGATTCGGATTTGGATGACCTCGTGAGGGAGGTTGTGGCTGGCAATGACCAGATTGGTCCGGAGTCAGTACGAACGTCCTTGCGCACCAGAGGGTTTCGTGTCCAACGTGGGAGAGTCAGGGAGAGTATGTTGAGGACAAATCCAGCAGCGGCTGCTGTCCGATCTCTTCTGCGGAGGCCAGAGAGAAGGGTTTACCAGGTCCAGGGTCCCAACTCTTTGTGGCACATCGATGGGAACCACAAGCTGATCAGGTAGTCGAGTAGTTTTTGGGTCTTATTTTTCCGATAATAAATTCCGTCGATCCATAATAATAAAGGATTCATATTTTGTTTTTGTTCTAGATGGCGGATCGTCATACATGGGGGAATAGATGGCTTCAGCCGCCTTATTGTTTTCCTCCGGGCCTCAAACAACAACAGGAGCAGCACGGTGTTGGAGAGTTTTGTTGGCGCCATTGTCCGACACGGGGTCCCCTCCAGGATCAGGACAGACAGAGGAGGAGAAAATGCAGATATCTGCATGTTCATGAACGTCGTCAGGGGCTCTAGAAGAGGCAGTGCCATTCAGGGAAGAAGCGTTCACAACCAACGCATTGAGAGACTGTGGGGAGATATGTGGCGTGGCATATCCAATGTCTACCACAGGCTTTTCACATTTTTGGAGAGTGAGGGAGTCATTGATGTTGACAATGAACAGCACCTCTGGGCTCTTCATTACATCTACCTCCCTAGGCTGAACAGAGATTTGGCAGACTTCACCAATCAATGGAACCACCATGGATTGAGGACCGAAAGGCACAGGAGCCCAATCCAACTCTATGTGAGAGGATGTCTCCACCAGCAGGGACTACAGTCCACGGCTATGCAGAGTGTCTTTGCAACTCCTGATGCTGGTCTGCCACCTCCAGATGCACCTCCTCTACACCCACCACCTGCTTCTGCTGGGCCACAACCAACTGCTGCTGCTGCTGCTGCTCCTGCTTCTGCTGCTGCTGCTCCTGCTGCTGCTGCTGCTGCTGCTGCTGCTGCTGCTGCTACTGGGCCACAAACATCTGCTGCTGCTGCTGTTGGGGGTTTGTTGCTCGACTGGCCAGAGAGGGTAGCTGTGCCTCATGATGAGTACACTATTGATGATGCTGTCATGGGGCAGATTAGGGCACAGTTTGACCCTCTCAGTGGCCCTAGAGGTGAGCATGGAATAGCGCTGATCCGTGGTCTTCTGTCATTCCTGGGCTCTGTTCCAGAGAACAGACCAACAGGTTGACTCCACTCTGTCCTTGGAGAAAAGACTCCACCCCTCTCCTCCCTTGGAGACAGGACTCCACCCCTTTACCCTCTATGTTTGTATTGTTTTGTCTTGCGTCTTCTATGTTCCCACTCGTAGCCTGTACCTTGACATGGTGAGTGGGCTTTACACCAAATCAGGCCTCAATGTGTGCGTATTTGAAAGCATGTCTCAGGGACTACAGTCAACGGCTATGCAGACTATCTTTACTCCTGATGCTGGTCTGCCACCTCCAGATGCTGATCCTCTACACACCCCCTGCTTCTGCTGGGCCACAAGCACCTGCTGCTAATAGGGATGTGAATAACTAAAAATGTTCATGGTCGAATAATCAGTAGGTGGTTTGAACGAATAATCGATTATTCAATGTGTGCCGACATTCACAAAGGCAGCCATGGATCAGCAAGAAATCACTTAATATCTTAAACGCAAAAAATCTAACTTAAACAGTGATCAGTGTTTGTGTTGTAATAGTGCTAGAGAACCAACATTAGTTCTGTACGTTAATTCTTGTTTATTTGAATGGGAAAAAATGTTAATAGTCCAAATGTTAAAAATCGACTTTGACCCTCAGGAACGAATAATCGAATAATCGAATATTCTGACCCATCCCTAGCTGCTAATGTTTTTTTTTGCTCGACTGGCCAGAGAGGGTAGAGTCTGTTCCACAGAACAAAACAACAAGCTGACTTGTTCCCTTTCTCATATTTGGTGTGTATCTGTGAATGAGGGTGGCTCATTCATGAGGGTGTGCAATTCAGAAGGTAGAGACAGGTAAATTCTTGTACATAATAACCAGTGTAAGAATGTAATTAATGCACTCTAACTCTGTCTCAAAGTCATCTGAGCCATTCACACAAAGACTCATTGTAATGGGCACCCATGTGGTGTGACCAGCCCAATCTAATAAGCACAGCCTATGGACACCTCAGAATCAAAGAAGTTAGAATTGTGATACTGAAATGATCTGCAAGTGTATTTCTGGATGTAACATACTGATATTTGGTCTTGAGTTAATCCTTGTAATGTGGACAGCAGTCTGATTTATGGTTTTATGGTAATCTTACGCATATGCATAGTTGTGGCCTATGTATTATGTACAATGTATAAAGATGAACTTCACACCTTAGTCACACATCAGTTGACCAATCACAAGTCAGCTGGATGGATGGGCAGTGCCCTAGCTTGAGACAAAGACCAGATTTGTATAAATCACATTACTTTTGAAAAACTGACCCTGAAGTCCTTGATATTGTCTCTTCTCTATTGGCCTCTGCGGGAGTGTGTGTGTGTGTGTGTGTGTTTTTAAATATATATCTGGTTGTGATTCGTTTAATTTGGTTTACCTGGTTACATTTAAGTTTATTCGTAACTGTTCTTAATGGAGTCAGATGAATCTGTAGTTTCTCCTATTCTTCTCCATTGTTCAGAACTGAAGTATTTTTAAGCTTTAAGTTTCTATTTACAGAGGTGATGGACTTGGTGGGGACTTGATGTCCCTTATTGAGACTACGGTAATAGTAACATTATGATGATTATTAATAAATAGCATCTCAAGTCTGTCAGTCTCTCTCCAACAGGCTGTGTATATTTTGGTCTGTCTCTTTCCCCCAAGCCTGCAGATAGAGCTGTCCGGATGGGCAGGTACTGAATCAAAGGAAGGCCTAATTGGGCAGACTTTAAAGCCTCTTGCTGAGCATGCTGCTCTCTGGCTCTGCTTGCTGCTCCGGCCTGTTGTTACACAGGGCTGGCTGCAGCTTTTTTCTCCTTTACTGGTTTTTGACTTGTATAACAGTGTGGTCTTCTGTCAGTTGTACCTGTGTGGCCACATGCTGCTCTGGGTGTAGTAGTACCAACGGCTTAATAAAGTACAGTATTATTGTATTTTTTCTATTACATTTTAGATATTCTATATATATATATAGTTTTTTCTATCTGTCTCATTCCAACTGATGAAGTGAATTATACCTCGTCTTATAGGCTACTACCACGTACAGGCTAAAACCTGCAACTGCATGTTAATACTTCAGACAGACTTATTTACTTCTAATGGAATTTTAACTCTAACTTCTGAACTCTTTTATTGTTTTTATTGTACTCAGAAGACGAATAAGCTGACTCATGTAATGCTGTAATAAATAAATGTAATAAACGATACGCTATAAATAAAAGTATTTTTTAATTATGTTATCATAGTTGCCACGGCACTTACCATACACAATGTTCGGTCAAGTAGCTTAGATAGTGTATAGTCAAAGTGTATGTACTTGTAGTGTTCACCACCTCCACATTAACCACCTAATTTGAAACATCTTAACATCTTTCGACTTTAAGAACGACACAACAGAAAAGATTCGCGAAAGAAGAGCTCTGGTCTCGACTGATGTTGTCTGTGTGTTTGCCCTAGCATATGATTAGGTGAAAACGGCTCAAATCTATTGGCTGAGAAAATTTAGGGGAGGAGCGCGTTAGCATATTAACAGCACGCGTGCTGTTAATATGCTAATATGCGTTCTGAGCGCGCGCGCAGAAATGCCGGAACGCGTTCTTGGCGCGCGCGCTGAAATGCCAGAACGCGTTCTGGGCGCGCGCGCTGAAACGCCGGAACGCGTTCTGGGCGCGCGCGCTGAAACGCCGGAACGCGTTCTGGAAAACCAAAACGCGTTCTGGGCACGCGTGCTGGCGTTTCAGAACGCGTTTAATTGAAGTCGAATTGTGGCACACTCGGCTTGCCATAGAGATGTACTGACAAGCAGAAAAGTGGGCAAGATTGTCCTGTTCCACTTGGCACTTCCATAAGTCAAGTTTACGCTGGATACATGTGATCATGTCGGACATCTGCGTGATGACATGGTTGCGTCCCTGCAGCTTCTGATTCAGTTGGGCGAGATGCTCACTTATGTCACATAACATAGCAAAATCACACAGCCAGTTTGGATTTTAAAAGTAACTAAGTTAGATTACAAGTTACTTTATTAGTTACATTTAGCTGCGAAAACACCCCCTGCCGCCTCAAAATATTTATTTTTTTACTTTAGCCAAAAGTAACTTTTTTTTTCTTTGGTTAACTTAAAGTCATTTAACCCGGAGCTTGGGGTAATCAATTAAACACTAACAGAGGAGGCAAAACTACAAAAGGACCATTGGGTGCTGTCCAAATCAAAGAAATTAATATAACCAAAGAGAAGCTCCCAAAATACACGTGCGCCTAGTGTTTCTTAACAAAGGTGTAACTGCGTGTCGGTTTTCGATAACCTTCAACAACCTTACCCTGGCCCAGTTCCCTGGTAGCTAACAAGAGCCTCAGTTTCCCACCTGCTGTACCCTACAAATGCTGAAAGAATAGCGTGGAGTACGAGCTCCGGTATGCACCGCCTTATACACAGTGCCGTGGGAAATGTGGGAGGTGCCCACGTTGATTAGTGCATAGTTGGAATG
This sequence comes from Gadus macrocephalus, assembly GCF_031168955.1. Classification (NCBI taxonomy): domain Eukaryota; kingdom Metazoa; phylum Chordata; class Actinopteri; order Gadiformes; family Gadidae; genus Gadus; species Gadus macrocephalus. The sequence goes on from NC_082402.1 coordinate 19,041,571, forward strand.
TTCAGTGCGCGCGAGCACGCGCACGGGACAAGCCCATAAGGCGAGGCCCAGACGGCTACGCCTACAATCATATAACTAGAGTTATAATATCATAACTATCGTTCGATCCTGTTCCCATGTGGCTATGTGGAGGTAATGCAGCTTGTGTGTTCGATCTTGCTCCCATGTGGCTATGTGGGGGTCATGCAGCTTGTGTGTTCGATCCTGCTTCCTAGTGGCTATGTGGGGGCAGCTTATGTGCACAAAATAAGTAAGAGAGAGTGGGAGAGAACATTCATTCACCGTGACGTGACTCCAGCGACTCCCGTCGTGCCCCGTGAACGAATGAATGAATGGCCCGGGATCCGTGGGCACCGCGGCCCGGGAACCGCGGGCACCTTGAGCGTGAGCACGGGTCTCCCGCCGTGCCCCATGAATGAATGAATTGACCGGGCAACGCGGGCACCATGAAAACAGATCGCGCCCAGAGGCCTAATTAGGCCTATATATTTTGTATTTGAAATGCAAGTCTTTTCGAGGAGACTACGCTCAGAGCAGCTGTAACTGAACATCAACAAGAAGAAGGAGGAAAAAGGGCTGAAACAAAATTTGTTATTTTTTTCTTGCTATCGGCCATGTTTGATTGTGTTGTGTTGGGTATTGAACCGTTAACTAGCGAACTTGGGTTATGTTTATCAGCGTTACTATAGAGATCATGACGATAGCTGAGGTGCGTTCAGAATCGCAAACATAGGCAAACGTTCGCGAACAATTTTAAACATTTTCCGTTAAACGAACATAAGCAAGCAAACGTTTACGAACATAGGCAAACTGTCTGAAGAGGTAGTTCTCCACAAACAGAGATGGATCGCGGACTGCAAGAGATGTGCTCCCAGATGGAGATTAACATGGGTATGTGTTGAAGTTCATGAAAATATCGTATAGCAGTTTGAGTTGTTAATTTATCTTTGTCTCAGTTACGTTGAGAAGCGTATTTTTTCTGAAAGTGTAAATGAATGCTAGTCTTATTTCCTTAACATACGTTAGCTTTGTTGCGTTTGACGTTTTTATTAGCTTATGATAGATACCCAGTAAAGACATTTAAATATGCTTGATTGAAAATTTAAATATAATAATCAGATATTACCTTATCTGAAAGGTAATAGTTGGTTGTGAGTAATACGTAGGCTATTTAACAAAAGTGTGTCGAGTAGAAAAGTGCTACATAGTTCCCGTACGACCCTGGTGCTACACAAGGTGCTAAAAAGTAGCGCTTTAGCTGCTAGTTTGTAGAACAATGTTACGCCCACAGTTGTAAGATGTGTCTGCATTTGCTGCTGTAGGGTGCGTAGAAAGTTGAGGTTTGTTACAATGTAATATACATATTCACGGTACCGATTTCCTCTCCGATCCGCAGACGCACTTGACCAGCCACCAGCGGACGAGGTGGTAATCATTGGCAGTAAGTGGAAAGCTGTAGCAGCTCATGTATGTGATATAAGGATAGTGTTCCCCCACTTAAAATATCACCACTAGGTCACTACAACACTGATGCTTACTGTATGTTAGAATGACCACCCAGTTTGGGGATTACTGTAGAAAGGTTGCTAGATGGTGGTGACTTATCTGTGAGGCATTACTGCAGGAAGATCGTCATTTTGTTAAGTAGGCTGGGTTAACTTAGGGGTTAGTTTTGAACATGCAACTAGTCTAGTATTATTAAGTGTGACTGTCTTGAGAGTGTAGAAGAGTGTCAAATGTTGTCTTGTTTGTTTACATTCCAGATAACTGGCCCCGCACCGCTGTTTTGCTCCTCATAGAGACCTGGAGGTCTCTTAAGGAGAAGTTTGAGTGTCCCACCATAAAAAAAAAAAAAGCTTGGGAGATGGTTGCGGAGTGCCTCAGAAAGGAAGCAGTTACTGTGACATGGCAGATGTGTGACAACAAGTGGAGGAACCTTAGGCACAGGTAAGCAAAATCACAACAACTCAACCCCATGAAGAGGAGAGTCACTCTCGCACACACTTACCTAATGCCCCGTTTACACCATCCCGCTAATGGCCGCTAATGGCCGATGGACCACCGATGTGGAAGTCGGGGTGATTCGGGTGACATCGGGCTAAAAATGTATGATCGGGTCAATTTATCGGGGTAGCATTTACACATACCCGATGTTATAACGATAACATAACGATGTATGCCAGGGAAGACACCCGAAGTGCGTTTGGCGTCATTTGACGTCATTTCGAATGACGCCAAACACGTCAAATGACGCGTTTGGCGTCATTTGGCGTCATTTCGGGAGAAGGCAAAGGGGAGACTGGTTTAGACTGATATTTATTTATATATTTATTTATATTACAATAGCGATTTTATAATAATAGAACGCCGGTTCTAAATGGGCGAAGTACCCTGTAATTATAAAAGTAGGACATCCATCCATCACCCCCTATTTATACCCAAGTGGCAGATTGAGGGTCTTCCTTAACACAATCTGGTCACTCACAATCGTTATTTGTCTAGGGTTCTCGAGGGTCTTTCGTGTGTTGAGGTTGCCGATATAAAGACGATAAAACACGATAAAGCGCGGAAGATTAACGAATATAGCCGATGTGCCCAGGAAAATTCCCGAACGATTTGCAATGTCTTACGTTATACTCCCGTTCTATTCCCGATTATAGCCGATTAGCCCATAGCAACACCTGGTAACCGATTCTACCCCGATAGACCCAAAATTAACAAACATGTTTGTTCTTTGCCGATGTTGCCCGTTGTTGCCCGATCATTGAGCATTTCTTCCCGTTGTCTAACGATGTTCCCGGGAAGAGTAACGGTGTTTCCTGATGCAACCACGCTATTTGCCGATGTTATAACGATAGCTGCTGATTTAGCCATCGGGCACCATCGGGGCCCACTATCGGGTAGGTGTAAACAGGGCATAAACAGCTGGGTAATTTTCATCTCAACATTTCTAATGCTCTTTGCTCTGCACTTTTTGTCTATTCTTTCTATAGATACAAAATCATCCGTGATGGGCATGGGAAGACAGGACAGGGCCGGCGAAAGTGGGAGTATTTCGCCGTGCTGGAAGAACTTTTTGCTGGCGACCCAGCTGTGCAGCCCACAGTAGTCATCTCCTCAACCCCAACATTCACAATCCCTCCCCCACCACCACCACCAGATCAGGAAACACCATCAACTTCAGCTACCATGACTACGCCACCGGTGAAGCCGAAAACAAAAAGACAAATTGGATGACAAATTAGAGGAAATCATTAAATTACAAAAAGAAACGATAGCTTTTCAAAAAGAAAGAAATTACATCCTTAGGCAATTCACTGCAGCCATGGTTCGCATGTCTCAGGGCAATGAGCAGTAACTTATTTATTTTATTTTAATATTTGACTTTATCTAACTCATTCCATTTATTAATTTATGTAATTCCAAGGCAATATATAATAAACACAACAAACAATATACTTGACTAATTAGTGATTCATTTATTAACTCTTTTAGGCCTATTCTGACCTATAACATTGCCTATAACACTCCCTCTTTTGCTGTGCTGCTCTCCTCTGTACCACCCTAGGCCCATCTACAGTGGGAAGGACATCATCAAGACCATCGGCGTCCACAATTACTGCCTCGTCTTCTCCCTCATGGATAAGAATTAAATTGTGTAGGACACATGAGCTGGCAATTACTTTAGGAATGGTATCAAGTAGGACCATGTCAAGGTGGTGGAGTCTTCTCCATTTGCATTTTAAAAGTCCAAAGGCACGTTCAATGTGCACCCTTGTTGAGCTGTGGATATTGTTATAATGTTTTTGACGCTCAGTTAAATGTCCATTGTCTCGGTATGGGACAAGAAGGTTTGAGTCGAGTGGGTAGGCAGAATCACCAAGTAAATGGTACTGGGCAGGGAGGGGATGAGCCGTCAGCATGGCCTTTAGGTCACTGTTCCGGTACACCCTTGAATCATGTACAGATCCAGCATTTCCAGTGTGTATGTGTGTGAAACGCAACTGGCTGTCACATACAGCCTGTAGCTGGAAACTAGCATATCCCTTTCTGTTAATGAAAGCATCTCTCTGGGTTGATGGCCCTTTGATGGGGATGTGAGTGCCATCAAGGCATCCCAGGACACCAGGGAAACCTCCCTTTCGCTTAAATCTTTCAGCCGTGGCAGGGTATTGTTCAGGCTATTGCATATTCTCGAAGAAAGTTGTCCAATCCCGGGTTGCTTTAACTGACTTCATTTATTATAAAGTCGTCAGCATGTTTCGGCATGGTAAGTGAAGCTATACGGAGGGAATTCTCGGAATCGTGTAGAACACGTGTGAGAGATAATAACTCTGGCTACTTTCAGCCACGGGCAGTGGCCCGTGGCTGTCCGCGGGTGTCGCTGAAAATCTCTGGCTAGTATGGGCCACGGGCAGAGGCCCGTGACCCTTCGCGGGTGTCGCTGCAAATCTCTGGCTACTATGGGCCATCGGTCCTCAGGTAGAGACCGTCAAGTGGGCGTGGCCTAGTGGGCGTGGCCGGGGTGCCGTAATGGCTTCGGCTTCTTCATATATTTAAAAGGCGCTACCATCTGTAGCTGGAGCAGCCTCCAATAAGGTCTTGCTCCCCTTGTGGCTATGTATAGTATTTACGGCTTATATGTTTGGTCCTGCTTCATTGGGTCTATGTGTGGGTAGCTTAGATTCTTAAAATACGTAACAAGGCGATGGCCAGCGTATATATCTTGTCACTAATGCGCTGCCTGAGGCCCTCAACTACTTGCATCACATAGTAATGTAAACTGCCCTTGCTGACCCCAAACCTATCAGCCACTCCTCTGAAGGATTCTTTGTTGGCTAGCAGCCACAGTGTTGCCAAGATGCGTAGCTCCAGTGCAGGTTCATCACATTGATTTAGATGAGGTCCAAGGTCTTGGCAGAGTATCTAAAATAGACCAAAAGACATTTCTTCATGCATACATAGCCCACTTTGTGTAGCCGGGATAATAACTAATGGCGAGGCAGATGTGTATCTTAAATAAACAGAGAGCCTATGTAACATTGATTGTATCAAACGGTGCTCTCTTCGGCTACGTGACATTCGTTGCCATGGCATTAAACTAAACTATATTGAAATCATTTACTCATTTACTTATTTCCTACACAGAAAGCAATAGATAAAACGTTTCATATAGCCTATCTACACCCTTACTTCAACTGTTGTCTTTTGCATCCTAAAATGCGATTTGAACGTTATATCGCAGTAAGTGGGTACAACTTCGGTGACGTAGCCCTCTATTCTTGAATTTTCCGTACTGGTTGTCTGCAGTAGGCTTTCAACGAGGTCGACCACTTGCAAACCCTCTTCTGTAAACTCTTCCATTAACATGGAGGCTGCCGCTAATACCATGGCCTTCGTATCCATTTTTTTCGTTTACAGTTTGTTTAGAACGGTGTTCAAAAATCATTCAAAATTAATTGTTTAATGTCAACGCGTTCGTTGCGAACGTTCGCCTATGTTCGCCTATGTTCGCTGAACTTGAACGCACCTCTGATGTAACGGGAATCTGGGGGTGTGGTGCTGTTGGGAAAAACGGTCTGTCTAGCTACTGGACCAGATAAAATGAGACGGAGAGGTAATAAAGTCTATCGGCACGAGGACCTTGGATTTATTAAGTAAAGTGGCAACGGTTATACAGAGTCATAAAGCGTGAGAAATCGAATATGTCTAAGTCCCTAATCAGCGCTGATGGTTCATCTGGAGCTTCGCCTCCGTGGAAGGTCTGCTTCAGAAGAAGGGTGAAGAGTCCCTGTGTGATGCAGTCTTATGCTGTATCCTCCTCTCGATGAGGTGTGTGCGTTTGAGATGTGTGCGGTTCGGTGTGTTTTGGCTCCCAGGCCCTGAGAGAGCTTCGTAACGGGGAGAGTTCCTCGTGTCTCTGGTGTGATAAATTAAAACGGGGAGTGCCCCCCCGAAGTGTCTCGTGTGTGGTAATTTAATGTGGCTCTGAGGCCCTGGTATGGGCAGGTGTATCTCTTGGTTCCTCCTAACGGGGCAGAGCTCTCAAAATGTCTCCTGTGTGATAAATTAAATGTGGCTCTCAGGCCCCTAGTATCTGCATGTGTTCCTTCTAGTGAGGGAGAGCTTCGAGGTGTCTCCTGTGTGATAAATTAATGTGGCTCTCCCGTTCTGGAGATGATACTGGTGCATTGTCTGAGTGTCCACCATCTGCCTGCCTGGGAGATGGGGCCTTCAGCTCCGGCCTTGACCTGACTATATATTATCATGTTTGTGTTATGTGTTCGTTGGGTTTAGAGCAAGAGTTGACTATATATTAATGTGCCTGCCATATGATGTGCTCATCAGGTTATTTTTCCCAACAGTGCCACGCCGTAATTCCGACGCCTCATTGTTCCGACGTCTCAATGGTCCGAAATATTTCCCATTAGATCGACATGCCACTATGCCGACGGTTCAATGTTCCGAAAACGGAACCTATTGGTCCGAAGGTCCCGTTTGTCCGACTTTTCAAAAAGGAGGCGCATTAGGCCGACGGTTCAATATGCCGAATAGGCCAAGGCGCAATTCCACATGTGTGATTATGAAACCAGAAATAAAAGACGATAGGCTAATGCCTCGTGCCCACTACCTCCGTCCGTTGACTGATCCCCATTGACTTTGAATGGGGACGGACGCGCAATGCATTGTGGATCCGTCCGTTCCGTTGGAGCCTTCGGCTCCGTCAAAAAGTTGAAACATTTTCAACTTTTTCGGCAGCGACGGATCCGTCATCCAATCAGATCGCGGATGCAAATGTAAGCACTGTGACGCGACTCGGGCTCGGACGATACTGGAAAGCGGGAAAGCGGGAAAGCGGCGGAGAAGTTAATTAAAAAATGGAGGAAAAACTCATAATCGCCGTTGGTCCTCGTCCAATTTTGTACGATCAGTCCATGTACACCTACAGGGACAACACACTAAAAGATCGGGCATTCCAAGATGTGTCGTTGGAGGTGGGGGAAACAGGTAATATGTATTTATTTTCTAATTATTTTCGATGTATGTACTACTTTTCAAATGAATCAGTGTTGAATGACTGCTAGCAATACAGCATGCATGGTCCAGCATTAGCATCCTCCAAAATATATAATTAACTGCTACCTAGAATGTATAGTTGCAATTGCTGACACATGTTTAAACATGCACTTTCTGTATACATATGCGTTTTGGAAACAATATCTGTGTATTTATTAATTCGATTTGGACCGTGCATGCAGAATCCAAAAACGTAACATAGCAGCTACAGCATAGCTACTGCTACATAGATTATAAAGAGTACATAGACATACATTTTCAAATCTTTACAGAAAATAATAATGAAAAGAATGAAGTAGATTGTAATGTGATCAATAATTTGATTTTATATATTTTTATTTACAGTGCCTGAATGTGTGAAGAGGTGGAGATCCCTCAGGGACAGATATCGGAGGGAGAGGGTGAAGGAGAAGGAAGCCCAGAGGAGTGGGGCAGGGGCCAGTGACAAGCCGCCTGTATGGAGGTACATGGGGGTGATGGGCTTCCTAGCGCCATTCCTCCAAAATAGAGGGACCACCTCCAACCTCCAGCATCGGAACCCATCCTCGGTGTCGGTGATGGCGGTGACAGAGGAGCATGGACGTGGGTCACATGAAGAGGCAGGTGCGCTGTCACCCCCAGCACTAGCAGCAGATGAGGCAGCCACAGCCACAGCCCCAGCAGCGGACAGTGGACCTGTGGGTAGGAGCCAGTGGCGTGTGCAGCCCCCAGAAGAGGGCAGGGGTAGGAAGCGACGTAGGCCTGAGATGTCCTCTTTTGAGCAGGGCATGCTGGCGCTCATGGAGCCACTGGCTACACTTGCCTCGCAGCCGCAGCCACAGCCACAGCCACAGCCACAGCCACAGCCCCCCTCTGAGGTCACTCCTCCCCGCCATGAGCGGTACGAGGTGTACCAAATTGTTTCCAGGGCGGATATGGCGGCGCTACAGGTTAGGGAGGTTCGGGAGAATGACAGTGACTGAGTGACTGAGTGACTGCGTGAGGTTATATTTGTTATGGTGTTAAGTTATGGTGTTTCTGTCGTTTTGTTGTTCTGTGTGTTCTTAATTAAAAAAATTACTTTGATTGTGATGTGTTCCTTTTATAATACATTATAATTTGGAAGTGGAATTATGTTATATTAATATTAGCATATTAATAATTATTCAGTACACTTGTAGAAAGACGATAGGGATTCTTGAAAGCTGGCTCGGGTCATCTGTGAAAAAACAAAACCAAATCATTATCAATCATTATTACATTTACTTTTAAAACTTAACCTTGAGCAAATGTACAATGTTTACGCAGGTATAGGAAGGTGCAGGCGTAGTTGGAATATGCTTATTTTCTTAAGATATAGGTAGCTCTTAAAAGAGCTGTTTGGTTGAAGAGCCTTTGTGTTGCTAGGCTCTTGGCTGCCATGGCACTGCACCCTCCTCGTTGAAGAACGCACAGTAGGCCTCCCGCATCTGGATGGTCAGTCTGGTGGCGTTGTTGGAGCCCATCCTGGGTGCATCACGCAGGGCTTCTGGATCAGTCGATGGCTCGATGTTCGGTTCCACCCCGCGTCTTCTCCCCTGCAGCTTCTTCCTCTCAAGAAAGTTGTGCAGCACACAGGTGGCCCTCACACACACCTCAGCTACCTCAGGACTGGTGCCAATCCCGCGCCGGTACATGCGCCACCTAGATGCCAAGATCCCAAAGGCACATTCCACTACCAGACGAGCCCGGCTGAGGCGGTAGTTGAACACTCGCTTCTCCTGAGTGTGATGTTGTCCAGGGAATGGCCGCAGCAGGTGGGTCATGAGTGGGAACGCCTCATCCCCCACAAACATGTGAGGAAGTGGCCCCCGCTGCTCTGCGCCGGAGATGACACAGTCGGGAGGGAGGTCAAGGGTGCCATCGCGAAGAGCTTCCCCAAACGCGGAGTTACGGAGGGAGCCGCTGTCACTCGTCCTGCCGTAGCCTCCAACATCCACAACCCGGAACAGGTAGTCGGCGTCCACTATGGCGAGGAGGACCAGGGAGAAGGTGCCCTTGTAATTGTGATACAAGGAGCCAGAGTTAACTGGAGCTTGTATCACAACATGCTTCCCATCAATCGCTCCGATGCAGTTGGGGAAGTTCCAGCGCCACTCAAACTGCTCGGCCATGGTGCTCCAGTCCGCCCTCGTGGGAACAGACATCTCCTCCTCCTCCACCAAAGCAGTCCAGATGGCACTGGCTACCTCCTGCACTATCCTACACACTGACGAAGTGCCCACACGATAGCTGAAGCCAATCGTGTGAAAGGAATCGCCAGTGGCAAGATACCTAACAAAGAAAGCATTAAAGAATATACTTCAAATATACTTTAAAATAGACAGGGCATGAGTCATGACAGCTTAGTTATATTTATTATTCATACATGGTTGCATGCATACCATGTTCATAGAAAGGCTTTATGATGGAACACATTTATCTGAAACACTTCATTGATACATAAATAATCCCATGTGACATCCACAACTAATATGACTAGATTGTTTACAGATAGCTCTACCACATAACCTCAGATTTACCAGGAACACTCTGCACACTACTATGGCTATAGATTGGTAGATGTCTTCCCTAATTAGGACATTTTATGCAAACAACACCGTGGATGGAAATGGGCACCTTTTCTATAGCCTAGCAGTATGTGCACACCAATGAGCTGTATGGAAACGCTAGTTGTGTGATCATTAAAAAAAAAAGTATCCTTACCGTAGGCAAATGAGTCGCTCGGCAGGGCCAATTGCAGAACGAAACCGTGTGTCTGCCACGGTAATGAGAGGACCCACCTTGCCAAGCAACTCGTCGAAGTGGTCCGGAGGCATCCGAAAATATTGATGGAATAGGAGAGCATCCAGACGCAACTCCTGCACAAGTGTGTGATACTCCCCTCTCTGGTTGCGTGTCCAGAGAACGGGGTGAACCCACCAACGCCGATGCACTTGCTTTCCACGTCGGTGGACCAAAGCACCAGCAACCTGAACAAACACCCTCCTTGCTACAACGGGATCCATCTTGCAATGACAACCCAACAAGCAGGAAGAAGCGGGAAGAACCCGGCTTTGTTGTTGTTAGCGGGAAGCGATTTGATTGGCTAAATATTGATTGTTTGATTGTTGCAAATATTTGGCCTGTTAAGCCCTTTGAGACTGTAATGGTGATTAAGGGCTATACAAATAAAATTGAATTGAATTGAATTGGCTGACGGATGCCTCTGCAAAGACTACTCCCCCATCCGTCAGCCACGCCTTCCCACGTCCGTTGACTGACAGTGCAGTGGGCATGTAGGGTAAGTTCCAGCAGTGCACTTCACCAAGCCAGACTGTTGCTGTGGGCCTGAACGGTCCCAAGAGGTGAATTTATGAAACGCACGTTATACAAGGACTAATACTTTTCCCGTAAAGAAGTCAAACGGTGAGTGAAAAACAAATAAAATTTTTATCTTTAGTAGTGTGTGGGCCTATATGTGTGGTTTACTGTGTTCACAGTGGGCTTTTACCCTAAATAATTCCGCTGGTATTGATTTAGTCAAACTTATACCTCATACCGTATACTTAGTAGTGTGTGTGTGTGTGTGTGTGTGTGTGTGTGTGTGTGTGTGTGTGTGTTCATGCCCGTGTTGAGAATTAGACCTACGCTCTCTGTCCATGGGGCTGAAACACCCTGTCGAAATGAAGTGAAGCGTTGTCACTTTGCTCTCCAATATTCATTGGAACGTGATATATAGGCCTATGTTGTATTTTGGAGAGAGAGTGAGAGAGAGCGAGGTATAAAACTCTTTATATGTAGGCCTATTCGGCATATTGAACCGTCGGCCTAATGTGCCTCCTTTTTGAAAAGTCGGAGAAACTGACCTTCGGACCAATGGGTTCCGTTTTCGGAACATTGAACCGTCGGCATAGTGGCATGTCGATCTAATGGGAAATATTTCGGAACAATGAGGTGTCGGAATTACGGGCAGGCCCCGGGCATGTGCAGGACCGAACCGGGCTGCCTGTATGTCCACTGTTACTGTGCGTTCACACCAAAAGCTCTATTAGACATGAGCGATAAAGAGATTGGAGCGATAAAATGCTTGAGCGATAGCTTTAAATCTGTTAAGCTGTAAATGAGAGTTGAAAACAGCTCAACTCTATGCAAATGTGCTGGTAGCGTTTCGGCTGTAAATGACCGCCAGCCAATCGGAATATAGATGTCTCTCGTCCACGTGGGTGGTCCGAGTAAACATCCGCGAGAAAACGCAAGAGCGATATGAGCTGTAAATATTTTGGACAGGGTTGTATTTTGAGCTATTTGGCGATTTTGCATCTTTTACAGCTTTTGGTGTGATCGTACAGTTGAGGGGAAAAACGGTCTGTCTAGTTACTGGACCAGATGAAATGAGACGGAGAGGTTATAAAGTCTGTCGGCACGAGGACCTTGGATTTATTAAGTAAAGTGGCAACGGTTATACAGAGTCATAAAGCGTGAGAGATCGAATATGTCTAAGTCCCTAATCAGCGCTGATGGTTCGTCCGGAGCTTCGCCTCCGTGGAAGGTCTGCTTCAGAAGAAGATCAAGAGTCCCCGTGTGATACAGTTTTATGCTGTATCCTCCTCTGGATGAGGTGTGCAGTGTTGTTTTTGGCAGGCATTTTAGATTTAGTTTTAGTCTTAGTCTTTTTGACGAAATGCTTCTTAGTTTTAGTCCCATTTTAGTCATTTCTATCTTTGAAAGTTTTAGTCTAGTTTTAGTCTGACGAAAACTCAAAAGGTTTTAGTCTAGTTTTAGTCCGACGAAAACTCGTCCACCAGCCTCTCTCTGTAGTGTATGAGTGTGTGTGTGCCGTGTGCGTGCAGGCGCAGCTGCGCGCGAGCACACGAGCCAGTGTTGCGGGGGGGGGGGGGGGGGGGGGTGGAAGGGTCTCACGTGACGCGTTTTATCCAATCAGGTTGCTTGGATGCTCCCATTGAAACCCATTCTATTCTACGTGAACCACCTACATGTAAGCCGCTAGAAGCAGTTAAAATTGGAGCGGACTAGAGCGGACTGGAGCGGAGTCAAATCCCCGCTCCGGCCTTTGAATTTAAAACCGCTCTGCGCTCCAACCCGCTCCAACGTATTTCTTCCGCTCCGCTCCACCACCCGCTCCACGCTCCGCTCCGCTCACATGCTCTCACTAACAATTTAGTCTCGTCTAGTTCTCGTCTGACGAAAATGTCTAAATTTTTCGTCACATTTTAGTCTTTATATGGCTTTGGTGACGTTCGTCTTAGTCTCGTTTTCGTCATGGAAAAAAGGGGTCTGACGACGTCATTTTCGTTTTCGTCTTACCTGACGAAAACAACACTGGAGGTGTGTGCGTTTGAGATGTGTGTGGTTCTGTGTGTTTTCGCTGGACCTTGGCTCCCAGGCCCTGGTCCATGCCTCCTAACGGGGGAGAGCTCCTCGTGTCTCCGGTGTGATAAATTAAAACGGGGGAGTGCCCCCCGAAGTGTCTCCTGTGTGATAATTTAATGTGGCTCTCCCGTTCTTGAGGATGACTGGTGCATTGTCTGAGTGTCTACCATTTGCCTGGGAAATGGGGCCTTCGGCTCTGGCCTTGACCTGACTATATTATCATGTTTGTGTTATGTGTTCGTTGGGTTTAGAGCAAGAGTCGACTATATATTAATGTGCCTGCCATGTGATGTGCTCATCAGGTTATTTTTCCCAACACAGTTACACTGCGCATGGACAGTAAAAAGTAGATGAGACGGTAGAGGGTTCAGAAACCAATAAATGAAAATAGGCTATTTTTTCACCCCAAAAATTTGAAAACCATGAAAGTTAAAAAATCCCCCCAAAAAAAGAATCAGGTTCCCAGCGCCCCCCTAGGTTGTGCGAACGCCCCCGCTGAGAAACAATGATCTAGACTTAAACAACTAAATTGTAGATGTGAAACTATTTTTTGGAGACTATAATATAAACTGGTTGCACAAATGCAGCAATTTTTTATTCAAAGTATAATTTTCCGCAAATGATCAAAGGAACAACGAGACTAACTTATTGCAGCATTCTTCGAAGAAAATAGTCCAATCCCGGATTGCTTTTAACTGACTTTATTTGTTAAAGTAGGCATGTTTCGGTATGGTAACTATGAATCTTAAAGGTTGGGTATGGAATTCTCTTTTTTGGCAATTTTTGCAAAATTACTTGAAATCCTTATCATAACCCACTTACAGCCACTGAGTTAGAAGTACTGACATGACAATTAAACAAGTCAATCATCTGTGGAACGGGCAGGGCTCGAAAAACTCCAGCCAATGATTTCCAGAGCCACCGAGTTGCATTGGACAGTAAGTACGTCAATCAAACGGTCGTACTGCACTCCCCCTCCCCCGCGCATGATTGCGCGTCCAGGTACTTGGAATGGGTGGAGTCAGAGTCAGCGTTGAAGGAGAGGGGGTAGGACCATTTGAGTTGTGTATTTTCAAAATCTGCTGGCGTTTCGCAAATCCCATACCCAACCTTTAAGGAAGGGAATTGTATCTAACGCGTGGAGAGGAAAATACTGTGATCTACTTTAAGCCCCCGGGCTTAGGCCCGGTGGCTCTCTGCCGTCTACCTATTGATCTCTGGCCTCTTCACTTCGAATCAACCGCTAGTGGACGTCAAGTGGGCGTGGCCTATGTAGTGGGCGTGGCCGGGGTGACGTAATGGCTTCGGCTTCACTTATCTAAAGGTGCTGCCTTCTGTGGATGGAGCAGCCTTCAATAAGGTCTTGCTCCCCTTGTGGCTATGTATAGTATTTACGGCTTATATGTTTGGTCCTGCTTCCTAGTGGTTAAGTGAGGGTAATACAGCTTGTGTGTTTGAATCTGCTTCCTAGAGGCAATGTGGAGGCAGCTCATGTTCTTAAAATACGTAACAAACTTAAGTCAGCCAAATCCTCATTGACTTGGTCTTAACAAATAGAATTGAGAGAGTGACCAAGACATACTATCACAGGCCTGTCCGACTACAATATGGTTCTAATAGTTAGAAAACTAACCAAAAATACAGAAATACACTAAGGATATTCACCAACCAATGAAGAGGGATCTTGTACATAAACAGTCATTGGTAACCAGAAATAATTCAGACACACTTATTTTCAAAGGTTTAAGAAATAAGGTAACAAAGGAGTTGCGTATGGCAAAAACCTGTTACTTTATGCAACTAATTGCTGACTCAAAAGGGGAAAGCAATGATGATACAGAGATCTCTCTACTTCTTTTCATATTAAAGATTTATATGAAAGTGTAGGGAAAAACGGTCTGTCCAGTTACTGGACCAGATGAAATGAGACGGAGAGATAATAAAGTCTGTCGGCACGAGGACCTTGGATTTATTAAGTAAAGTGGCAACGGTTATACAGAGTCATAAAGCGTGAGAAATCGAATATGTCTAAGTCCCTAATCAGCGCTGATGGTTCGTCCAGAGCTTCGCCTCCGTGGAAGGTCTGCTGCAGAAGAAGGTGATTAGTTCCTGTGTGATACACTCTTATGCTGTATCCTCCTCTCGATGAGGTGTGTGCGTTTGAGATGTGTATGGTTCTGTGTGTTTTTGCTTGACCTTGCCTCCCAGGCCTTAGTGTATGCCTGTGTATCTTCTTGTGTTCTTCCTAACGGGGGAGAGCTTCACAGAGTCTCCTGTTTGTGACTCTCCCGTTCTTGAGGATGACTGGTGCATTGTCTGAGTGTACAACATCTGCCTGGCTGAGAAATGGGGCCTTCGGCTCCAGCCTTGACCTGACTATATATTATGTGTGTGTTATGTGCAGGGCCGGCGCTGGCCGTTTCGGAGCCCCAGGCGACTCGAAATCAACTTGCGCCCTGGACAGGTTTTGCGAGCGGGGGGGGGGGGGGGGGGGTGCTACGCTGACGGTTTCGGGCCGCCCTGACAATTGCTCCCGCGCCCCCTCGCTTCTCCGTTCGCGTCGTATATTTTAATTGATATATTTTTTAATTAAGGGCGCCACCAGAGGGCGCCCCCAACGCATTTGTCGCCCTAGGCTGTCGCCTAGCTCGCCTATGCCGATCGCCGGCCCTGGTTATGTGTTAAAAGTTGACTATATTGTAATGTGACTGCCATGTGGTGTGCTCTTCAAGCGTTAAAAGTTGACTATATTGTAATGTGACTGCCGTGTGATGTGCTCTTCAGGCTAGGGTAGGAGTTAGCTATATTTATAATGTACATGTGATGTACTCAGCAGGTTATTTTGCCCAACAAAAGCGAGATTGGTAAAGTTATAATGGAGTTATGGCGATCTAAGGCTAAGGATTATTTTGGATAGGATTCTTAAATTATTAAACACAGTTCTGTTGTTCAAGTGCCAGTGACTCATGTTGTCAACTGCTCCATCAGAAGTAATGAATTTCCTCAGCCCTGGAAAAAGGCAATTATAACTCCCATTCACAAGTCTGGTTCAGCGGACCTGGGGCCTGTACTACGAAGCTCGATTAGAGGGTTAGCGAGGTATGTTGAGCTGAAAGCCTGGGTTAGCTGTACCACGAAAGTCCATCTCTTTAAGCGTCGCTGTATCACCATGGTGACTTATGCTCGAAACCAAACCTGGTCAGGAGCAGCTTTTCAGCTTAGTCTACCCGGAGATCGGCTACTTAAATCGGCGTGCGCAGCTTCCTCGCCCCTCCTCCGACAATGGCGTCACCATTGTTGGGTGTTCAGGTGGACCTCTGCCCACTTATCATGCAGGCGTCTCTCTGGAGAGACAGAACCGATCCCCTGGCATTGTCTGACAATATTCTTTAGAGATACAGATTCTCATCAGAGGGTATTCGTTATTTGATCGTCCTTGTTGGACCGTATGTAGGTAATGCTACACAAAGAAGCTGTGCACTTACTGTTGCGCAGTGTGTCTGTGTTTCAAGTTCAAAGGTGGCCCCACGTTCAACGTACATTAACCTTGGATAGTCAAGTGCCCTGTTGTCCATTATCCCTTACATAACCGCTATGTCAGTGACACAATTAGGCCTAGGCATTTAGGCCTAGGCCCAGTCGTATTAATTTGGGTTTTTTATTTGCTACAGGTAATCAACATGAGATTAAAGGTTGGAGCCTAGGCCATTGCAAATCATAGGCTAGATTCACCTGAAATTATTCAAATGGATGCTTACAACTTACCAAATTGAATAATATTTATTTTTTTATTTTTGACTTGGCCCCATGTGCGTAGGAGCGACCACATCTATGGGGGTAAAAGGCATGATGATAGCTACATGATATTCTTTAGACAATATGCAGAATCTTTTCACTTACGAATTAACACGTCAGCTATTTTTTGCCAGCACTCTAGTCATATTATGGGCAACCGTGTTCCCCTTGGCTGTGATTTGAACTTTGAATTCCTCGTAGGAGTTCATAATGATACACTGCTCTCCTTGGGTGAAATACACCGCTCTCGCTCGATTCATTTTTCATAAGGGTGAGTCAAATGACGCGATAAACGCCCCTTTTGTGTGAACGCGCATTGAACCTAAAGTGGAAAACCTGGTTCAACTAATTTAATCTAAAGTGAGGGTTGTGGTACCATTTAACTCAGATTGCGAGTTGCGTCTGTCGAGCCAGGCTTTCCCAAAAAAGCCTGGGTATGTTCAGAGAGGTTCGTGGTATACCCCCCAGGTCTCAAATTTTAAGCCAATTTCTATCTTACATGCACTCTCAAAAGTTTTTGAGAAAACTGTTGCTAAACAACTTGTTGATTACTTATAAAAATAAAACTCTAGATGAGGGGAATGTAGTGGTGGCCACCCCTGTTTGGACACCCCTGCCTTAGCCCATAAGGCGAAGCCTAGACGGCATAACCTACAATGCATGAAATAGAACGATTGTAGGCGTAGCTGTCTAGCTTCCCACCTGCTGTACCCTCCAAATGCTGAAAGAATAGCGTGGAGGATGGGCTGTGATATGCGCCGCCTTATATACACGGTGCCGTGGGAAATGTGGGCGGTGCCCACGTTGATTGGTGCAGTTGAAATGTTCAGTGCGCGCATGCACGCGCCCGGGACAAGCCCATATGGCTAAGCCTAGACGGCTACGCCTACAATCATAGAACAATATCGTGAGCTTAAGCCCGGTTCTCTCCGCGGTTACCTATAGTCTCTGTCCTCTCCACTTCAAATCACGCGCTACTGCCCGTGAAGTGGGCGTGTCCTATGTGACGTAATGGCTCCGCCCCTGTCTAAAGGTGCTGCCATCTGAGTAGTTACTGCAGCTTAAGTGTTCGATCCTGCTTCCTAGTGGCTATGTGAGGGTAATGCAGCTTGTGTGTTCGATCCTGCTTCCTAATGGCTATGTGGGAGCAGCTTATGTACTTAAAATACGTAACAATATCATAACTATCGTTCGATCCTGTTCCCATGTGGCTATGTGGAGGTAATGCAACTCGTGTGTTCGATCTTGCTCCCATGTGGCTATGTGGGGGTTATGCAGCTTGTGTGTTCGATCCTGCTTCCTAGTGGCTATGTGGAGATAATGCAGCTTATGTATTCGATCCTACTTCCTAGTGGGTCTTTGAGCAGCAGCAGAGAGAGAGGTCATGTTTCCCGAAGCTCCGCTAGGCATTGGAAAAAACTACTTAATTCATCGTTCAGATCTACTTTATCTTATTTTATTTCATGATCATAATACCTAACAGTATATAGTTTGTTTCCGTCGTCCTCAATCGCTCGATTCAACAATACATTTTGGCACTTTTTACTCCCGGATCAAACCGCAGAAAAAGCCTTGGACTTTCCTATCGCCAACATGCCTCTGTATTCGGATATCTCAGGCACGGAGACTGGGAAATGCACAGACTGCACCAAACTGCAACAGACATTGGCTTTATTTGAAACGAGACTAGCAGCATTAGAAAAATGCAAAGGACTCCAACAGGATACAGTGACGATGGGTGAGTTTGCTGAGCCCACTCAGATACAGCAAGATGATCAAAGTTACACTGTATCCTTCCCGAAGCTGGACAAGAGAGAGACAGTTCCAGCTGCGTCTCACTGGCACAGAGTCGGCGCTAAGCCAAAACAACAAGCCAAAGTGAATCAACAAGTTCACTCAACGGCAAATGCTAAGCTACCCAAAGCTAAAGTTACATGTATCAGCCGGATTAGCCCGTCACTGAAATTAACCCTGCCACTGTGGTAGAAATTAATGAGTATATTCTATGGTAAACCATGATTAGTATAAAGTCTTTTATCTTTAATGGTGGAAGACACATGATGCCTGCAGAGCCTAGGGTTCAGAACAGATGGTGGAACACAGGAATGTGCAAGAAGCTGCGGGGTCAAGCCATGTTGACCTCAGCCTTTCAGCCTTGGGTCATCTTGGCTAACGGGGTTAATCCATGCTGACCTCAGACCGGGGCTTTGTTGATAACATGCTGAGACGAAGATTGACTGGGCGGAAACCTCCATTGGGACAAAGGAAACCTCCATTGTGACAAAGGAATTCTTGTATTTTTGTGTGTATAAAGAGAAGCTGGAATCGATGTTCGAGCAGTGACTCTATAGACCTACTCAGGCTGTTATCGTTGTTGTTTTTCTTCACGATAAAGTCTTTTTTCAATTCTTGCTCCGGACCCCTCGATTTCTTTTTCTCTCTCTCTCTTAAGTGTTTTAAATCTCGGTTTATCTTCGACACCACTGAAGAACCGGTTCCTGCCACTTTCAAGAGTCCACGAATGCACCCCTGAGCCCCGAGATGCGTCCGGACGGACAGTGCGGACAGAGACGGAACAACCAGTCGCCACGGAGGCGGGCTGCGCATGTGTCTGCCACCGTCCAACAAGGGCCCATCTCAGAGAAAGCAGATGAACCAGACACTCTGATTATAGGAGACTCAACTATCAAGGATATAACCGGTAAGAAGATCAAAACATGCTTCTTCCCATATGGAATGGTTAGTGATATCAACCATAAACTAGCCAAAATCATATTGGAAAACCCCAAAATCTCACCGATTATTGTGCATGCAGGATTTAATGATATTCAAAGAGAACAGTCAGAACTTCTGAAGAGGGATTACACTGATCTATTGGGTACACTGGACAAAATACACATCAAGTCATTCATCAGTGGACAGTCTACTTGCACTGAATACATGGCTTTCCAGAGTCTGCAATGAAAGAGGAAGGGGCTTTATTGACAATTTCAACTTATTCTGGGGGCGCAAATATCTTTTCAGAGCAGATGGCCTACACCCAAACAGGTTAGGCTCAAAACTGTTGCGGGACAATCTTCTTTTCTCGCTTTCCCACAAATCTCCATGGTCTGACGCACAGGCCACAATCAGAGCACAGGTTGAGAAGAAGCGAGACTACAGCCTTCCCCACACATCTACTCTGCCACTATCTGACACACAGATAGCAGACAGCCCACAGACCTTGCCATGGTCTGACGCACAGGCCACAATCAGAGCACAGGTTGAGAAGAAGACATGTATCAGCCGGATTAGCCCGTCACTGAAATTAACCCTGCCACTGAAGAACCGGTTCCTGCCACTTCAAGAGTCCACGAACGCGCCTGCCACCCATGCACCCCTGATTTTCCAGCCGAATATAAGAGACTGGAATATGTTGGCAGCAAACTTATATCTGTGTCATTGATAGCATCGCCATGTCATGGCGACAGGCTGATAACACCCAAGAGGATGGCGCCCCAGCCCCCCCCCCCTGTACTGATAGTAGTCCTGAGTATTACTGAGACAAAAAAGGGTTCAGCCGTAGACACAGTATAAAGGAAGTTTCACATAATCTGCTGAACCCAAGGTTGCCTACGTCAAAGCAGGGCAACTTTCGCATTCATGCTGTAACCACTAAGAGGGTAAACAAAGGGAAACTTAGACACACTGCTAACCTCACAAATCTCATATCTATTGCCTCCAAACCAAAAACAACCTTAAAGCCTATCAACAACACCATTAGGATGGCTCTACTTAATGTGAGGTCTCTTAATAACAAATCATTTTTAGTTAATAATTTTATTACCACTTCTAAACTGGATTTTATGTTTTTAACTGAAACATGGCTGGAACAAATTAACAGTGCAACCGTTCTGATAGAGACAGCTCCTCCCAACTATAACTTTTTTGATGCATGTAGATCTGGAAAAAGAGGTGGAGGGGTTGCTGCTATATTTAAAAATGTATTTCAGGGGAAACAGATGTTATTTGGTGATTTTCCTTCATTCGAATACCTTAGTGCTGTATTGAAATGCTCCCCCAGAGTTCTCCTATTAATTATTTACAGGCCACCCACATATTCTGCAAATTTTTTCGATGACTTCACATAATTATTGTCTAGCATCTCCACAGAATTTGACTGTCTAGTTATAACTGGTGACTTCAATTTTCATACTGATGATTTGAATGACAAGTGTGCAAAAAAACTTTTTGCCATTTTGGACACATTTGAACTGTCTCAACATGTGAAAGAGGCTACTCATTGTAAGGGGCACACTCTAGACCTGGTTATCACAAAGGGCCTCAATGTTTCTGATCTCTCTGTGACTGATCCTTCCTTGTCTGACCACTTTTGTGTTTTCTTTAACATATCTTTTATTCCCGACATACAGACAAAATCAAACACTGTCAAAAAACGGTATATCAATGAAGATTCTAATGTATGTTCTGCTGATGATCTTGTAGAAAACTTTAATTTGAAAATTTTGAAAGTCATAGATGTCATTGCACCTTATAAGGTTAAAACGATTTCTGGAAAGCAAAAGGCACCCTGCTTCTGTAACAGCACAGAAAAAGGAATGCAGGAAGGTTGAACGCATCTGGCATAAAACAAAACTTCATATTCACCATGATATCTATAAAGAGAGCCTCCGTGCCTACAATTTAGACTTAAAAAATGCTAGAGAAACATTTTTCTCCAATATCATTAAAACCAACACTAATAATGCAAAAACCCTATTTGCAACTGTTGACAGACTGACCAACCCCCCAACAGAAATTCCACCTGATCTCCATTCCACGCAGAAATGCAATGAGTTTGCAGCTTTTTATATTGATAAAATTGAAGGTATCAGACGTGCCATCAATATCTCCACTTCAAACAAAAATGTTGGACTACCACCCTGTTCAGGCAAAAATTACGTGGCAAGGATGGCATGCTTCAATGTTATTGTCGTGGAAATATCAATCATAACTATAAATATACAATCACATACAAATTATATTAACCTTGTTTATATAATTATTACATTAGAAGGAACCGTATACATTCTCCCTGTAACTTAAAACAAATCCCTTCCTCTCTTAACTGAGAGAGGTTAAGTTAATTCGTATTCAAGTTCCCACTGGAGCCAGTAAGTCTGGTTTTGTGACCAGGCCAATCGACTGACTTCTTTGTTGTGTAAACTGTTTACAGCCATGTCTTACAAACCTGCAGACATGTCCAATATCCACCCATTGTATCACAAATTGACTTGGCCTTAGGTCACTCCCACTCCCTACCCACAATGGAAACGTTCCCTATAATAATACTTTCCCATGATCATGCCTTAAGATTAAATCAAATATTTCGCTGTCCGACGTGTCCGTGAGAGAACTTTCTCTTCATCAGTTATAGACTCTCAAAATCTTGTGGAAACTGTGACACAACTAAAGCCATCCACCTGTTGCCTTGATACTATACCTACCAACCTCTTTAAAGGTCCCATGACATGAAAATCTCACTTTATGAGGTTTTCTAACATAAATATGAGTTCCCCTAGCCTGCCTATGGTCCCCCAATGGCTAAAACTTGCGTTTGGTGTAAAACGAGCACTAGCTGTTCTGCTCGCCTTTGAAAAAACGGAGGCTCAAGTGCGCTGATTTGGAATGTCTGTATTCATGACCTCATCAGGAATCTCAGCTCCTCCCCTTACTCTGCCTTGCCCGCCCAGAGACGTTGGCCCGCCAATGAGACTCGACCGTGCGAGCGCCACGTGTGTGTGTGTGTGTGTGTGTGTGTGTGTGTGTGTGTGTGTGTGAATACACACACTGTAACGCAAGTGTTTCTTGTCGGTTCTTTGACGTGTCTTGTATTTCCACAACGAGACTGTTGTGGGGGTTATCTGAGCCATGGTTGAGAAGGAATTGGGGGAAAGGAACTTTGGCTTTGACTGGCTGAAGTACATGAACTGCGACATGCCGCCGGTTGCCGCGAGGCACCATTGCCCGGCAGCAGGCAGCCGGCAGCAGGCAGCGCCCGGTTCAGTCGACTTCAGGTTGATGTGAAAGTGGAAGAACCAGAGACGTCGCAGAACCCGACAAAGTCGTTTGTGATTCATAATATCGTCTGGAGGCGCACACAGCTTTTGGCCCTGATATGTATTAAATGATATAGATTTCTATGTATTATATGATATTATTTAGATATAGAGCTCCAGGACTGTAACGCAAGTGTTGTACACTTCCTTATTATTTGGATAACCGTTCTGCTTTTGGCATTATGGCGCATAACACGTCGGACTCTCGTCTCTGGTATTTCTACAACGAGACTCGTATTGGGGGTTATCTCAGCCATGGTTGAGAAGGAATTGGGGGAAAGGAACTTTGGCTTTGACTGGCTGAAGTACATGAACTGCGTCATGCCGCCGGTTGCCGCGAGGCACCATCGCCCGGCAGCGGGCAGCCGGCAGCAGGCAGCGCGCGGTTCAGTCGACTTCAGGTTGATGTGAAAGTGGAAGAACCAGAGACGTCGCAGAACCCGACAAAGTAGTTTGTGATTCATTATATCGTCTGGAGGCGCACACAGCTTTTGGCCGTGATAAAATGTATTAAATGATATAGATTTCTATGTATTATATGATATTATTTAGATATAGAGCTCCAGGACTTTAACGCAAGTGTTGTACCTTGTTATTTGGATAACCGTTCTGTCGGACTCTCGTCTCTGGTATTTCTACAACGAGACTCGTATTGGGGGTTATCTCAGCCAAGGTTGAGAATGAATTGGGGGGAAGGAACTTTGGCTTTGACTCCCTCAAGAACATGAACCACGACATGGAGGAGAAAGGGATTGTTGGCGGCGAATGTCTCCAGCTTGAGACCCGCTGAGGGACCACGGAGGTGCCTAAGCGCTGCCCGGAAACGATCCCTTTCTCCTCCTTGTCGCGGTTCAGTCTACTTCACATTGATGAGGACGTTGAAGAACCAGGAACGTCAGAGAACCCAACGCGGTCGTTTGAGATTCATAATATCGGCTCACACAGCTTTTGGCCGTTATAATATATATTATATGATATAGATATCTATGTAGGCTATATGATAATATTTAGATATAGAGCTCCAGGACTCCCGTGTGTTCTAGAATATTTACAGAACACGGCTAAAGGCTGTGTGCGCCTCGCCATTGCGATACATCCACTGTAAACAGAGCGCATGGTACCGTCGCTGCAAGCTGCTCAGGGCCACACCCCCACCCTCCTCCTTGACCCGCCTCGCTCCTCCTCATTTGCATTATAGCTACAGACACCAAAACAGCGCATTTGGGGGAAGCTCAATGTGCGACTGGCTCGGAGTGGCTGTACCTCTGCACCACGGCTGAATTTCGGGAACGTCTTTGAATACTGTGTTAGTTGCCCACTAATACCTTTATTAAAGAATACATAAAATAGCATGTCATGGGACCTTTAAGAATGTTTTCGACTGCCTAGCAGTAGACATATTGCAGATAGTTAACAACTCTCTCCAGTCAGGCAATTTCCCAAAAGCTTTGAAAACTGCAGTTATTAAACCCCTTTTAAAAAAGCGGAGCCTAGATGCCTCTATTATTAACAACTACAGACCAATATCAAATCTACCCTTCATAAGTAAAATCATTGAGAAAGTTGTCCTCCAGCAACTAAATCACTTCCTGGCATCAACTGGTTGCTATGACACCTTCCAATCAGGATTTCGACCCCTGCACAGCACTGAGACCGCCCTTATTAAAGTTGTAAACGACATCCGTCTTAACACAGACTCTGGCAAAACCTCAATACTAATGCTACTTGACCTCAGTGCTGCATTCGACACTGTAGACCATACATTACTTCTGGAAAGGTTAGAAAACTGGGTGGGGCTTTCAGGCACTGTCTTAAATTGGTTCAGGTCCTACCTACAAAATAGGAACTACTTTGTTTCCATTGGCGACTTTGTATCAGAATCAACCAACGTGACATGTGCAGTCCCACAAGGTTCGATCTTAGGACCCTCTTTATTCAACATCTACATGCTCCCACTAGGGCAAATCATGCAAAATAACATTATTGACCATCATTGCTATGCTGATGACACGCAAATCTATGTATCGCTATCACCAAATGACTATCGGCCCATAGATCTGCTGTGCCAGTGCATTGAGCAAGTGAAGGAATGGATGTGCCGAAATTTCCGTCAACTAAATGAGCACAAAACAGAGATAATTGTATTTTGGTTCTAAAACGGAAAGGCTTAAAGTAACCCAACACCTTCACTCTCTGTCCCTGAAAACCTCAATCAAAGCCAGAAATCTAGGGGTTATCATGGATTCAGATTTACATTTCGACAGTCACATCAAATCAGTTACAAAATCTGCATATTATCACCTTAAAAATAAAAGACTTAGAGGGCTCATGTCCACCGAGGACTTACAAAAACGTGTACATGCCTTTATCACTAGTAAGCTTGATTACTGCAATGGTCTCCTTACAGGTCTCCCAAAACAAACTCTGAGGAAGCTTCAGCTTGTTCAGAATGTTGCTGCTAGAGTTCTAACAAAGTCCAAAAAATTTGATCATATTACACCAATTCTGAAATCGTTACATTGGCTTCCTGTAGGTCAGAGAATTGATTTTAAAATCATGTTGCTTACATATGAATCCCTACATGGTTTAGGCCCAAAATATTTAACTGATATGCTTCCACTACATCAGCCTTTTAGACCACTAAGAAGCTCTGAGACCAATCTGTTAATTATCCCCAGAGTAAACACAAAACATGGGAAAGCAGGATTTAGTTACTACGCAACAAATAGCTGGAATAAACTCCCAGAGGATTTAAGACTTGCCCCAACTCTTAGCATCTTTAAAACAAGACTGAAGACTTTTATGTTTGCTATATCTTTCTGCTAAATCTTAAATACATTGCACTTTCTAAAAAGCTTTTTTAACTTTGCCTTTATTTTCTATTTTAATACTATAATGCCTTTTTAACTTTCTATTTTTTGCATATGTTTTTCTTTTACTTACCTATTATTTTATTTTATTGTATGACAATGTTTATATGTGAAGCATTTTGAGTCTGCCTTGTGTATGAAAAGTGCTATATAAATAAAGTTGCCTTGCCTTGCCTTGCCTAAATGCAGAGAGAGGGCCAAGCAATCTGTGTGGTGGCCAGGCCTTAGCAAAGACCTGACACAACTGATAGGTAACTGTGATGTATGCAGTCGGGAGAGAACCAACTTTAGAGAAACACTGCAACCCACTGAGTTCCCAGCAAGACCATGGTCCACTGTGAGGGCAGATCTATTTCAGACAGAAAATAATAAGCACTATCTGGTCATTGTAGACTACTTTTCCAGATTCTTTGAAGTAGCCAAACTCACTTATACAACATCTGAGGCGGTGGTGGAGCACTTCAAATCCATATTTGCACGTCATGGCATACCAGATGTGGTGCGCTCAGACAATGGGCCACAATTTGCATCCGAGTACTTCAGAAAGTTTGCACGAGAGTGGGGTTTCAGTCATGTCACATCCAGCCCCCACTTCCCACAAAGCAACGGTGAGGCAGAGGCCGTTAGGACAATCAAAGGTATCCTGAAGAAATCCAGTGACCCTTACCTTGGCCTCATGGCCTACCGCGCCGCTCCTCTGGCGAACGGACACAGTCCAGCAGTGCTCCTCATGGGCAGAAACATTAGAATACCTGTCCCTGTCATCCCATCTCAGCTTAACCCGGGCTGGACAGACATGAACAGTCTAAAAATAATATAATATCAATATAATTGAACAAGCATACAGACAGAAGCAGAAACTGAACTACGACCGTCGTCACAGAGCTCGAAACCTGCCACTCCTCCAACAAGGTGACCATGTGGGTCAAGGACATCCTTGAGAGAGGCACAGTGGTGTCAAATGCAGGCACTCCAAGATCCTACAATGTGGAGACACCTAGGAGCACTCTGCGAAGAAACAGGTACCATCTCTCGCCCACCCCTATTGCACCAGCAACACGCACCGACTTACCTGAGGATGGTGCATCCACTGCGGTGAACACACCTGTCACACCTGCAAATCCCTGTGACTCGGGGCAGCAGATGTGGTAGAAATTAATGAGTATATTCTATGGTAAACCATGATTATTATTAGGCCTTATATATTAATGGTAGAAGACACATGATACCTGCAGAGCCTGGGTTCAGAACAGATGGTGGGACACAGATATGATCAGGAAGCTACGGGGTTAATCCATGTTGAACTCAGCCTTCAGCCTTGGGTCATCTTGGCTACGGGGTTAATGCATGCTGGCCTCAGACTGGTGTCCAAAATCACTTTGTTGAAAATTTTGAATAATCTTTAGCTGGCATTAGATTGAACTTCATTTTTAAAGTTGTGATCACATTCATATAGTAGGCATTTGTTTATAATATGGTTCTGCATTCATGCGCTTTCTAACAATTAAAGACCATGAAAGTCGAAAGCAGCTAAGAAAGGGATTGTCAGATTAAGTGCCTAGTAGTATACATAGCAAAGCACCTAGTAGTATACATTAAAGTACCTAGTTGTATACATAGCAAAGTACCTAGTAAAATACATGTACCTAGTAGTATACATAGCAAAGTATATACTAATATACATGACAAAGTACCAAGTACTACCCAGGTTACCGAAGCTTCTGGTAAATAACCCCAATTCAAATGTCAGAAGTCATTGAGGGAGTGAGCATTGGTTTATCAGTGCAATCTGGAAAGGTGAGCACTTACGCACATGCCCCACGAGTTCTGCAATGTCCATTCATGTATTCAACCCCCCCCCCCCCCCAGCCAGTGTCCAGTGGAACAGTTTGAAACGCACACGACGACCTCAGAGGCGGAGCTTCATTCAAGCAATAGACCATCAGCCATTGGAGGGATGGCCGACATGAGCAGCTCTTAAAAAGGTATAAGGCCACTTAAGTGTTTGCTTGCTTCTATGTGTGCTTGTCGATTACAAGGGAGTGGATCGATGACCGAACAGTGGCAGGTTGGGAGGCTCGGGTCTACTTGGTAGTGGAGGCGGGCATGTTGACTGGCAGAATCCTGCGTGTGGCGTTGGTGACCTGGCGCTGCTGGGACAGGAAGGACGGACCCAGGGGCAGCGAGGAGGCGGAACGGTCCCCCAGGCGAGCCTGCATGGCCAGCTTATGGAAGCTCAGACTCTGGGCGTAGAAAGGATCGTGTTTAACACACACATAGAAATACACTTTAACCGTTGTTAAGGCCTGATTTGCAGGACCTCTTCAGACGTGAACATAACACTCATACACAAACGCCTACACACACACACAAGCATGTTAACACAGACAACACACCTAAACACAATCACACGTAGTTACAGCACACACAAGCATGTAAACACAGCGCATATACAGTGCACGCAAACACACACAAACCACAAAGGTCTAAAGTATTGCTGAGCTGACCATCTTACCTTATTATACCAGGCCATGACAATGAGCTTCTCCTCGTACTCCCTCAGCTTGGCCTGCTCACACTCCCGCTGTGAGGCACAGGGGATGAGCCATCAGTATGGAAAACCTTTATACCGTCTACGCTGCACCACACCCAGTCACTGTGCTCAACTTCAGTACATATGGAACGCAGGTCATGCGGAGCAATGGATCCGTTATCATCACAATGGATGCGATATTAAATGCAGGTCCTCCTGCTGCTCGCTTGAATTAAGGCAGGAGGATGATCACATCCTCGATGAGAAGCATAGTTTGAGCAGGATATCAACGGGTTGCCAGGTTGAAGTCATACCTCCAGGGTGAGGATCCACCCTGGAGGTATGACTGTCCCGGTCTAGTACCAGGCTCTTTAGGGCCTGGATCTCTGCGGTGGCCGGGTTCAGTTTGGGATCCAGGGCTCGGATCACCTGGGCCCAGTTGTTCAAAATTTTTTATCTGGATCAAACTGATCCGGATTTGGAAATCCCATGTTTTGCTATCCAGGATCACTTGATCCAGATTACTTTTATGCCAGTTTTTCGAAGAAACTTTGGATAGGATCAAAGTGATCCAAATCCCAAATTTCAGAATTACCAAATCTCGATTACCGAATTTTAGAATGGAACCAACAGTGCAGCCTACAGGCTTAGCAAAGAACAACAAGTACACCGAAAAATACAGGTGGCCACAAATAGCCATTGTTTGTTTTAATTTTAAGAAACAGAAAAATGATAATGAACTGAAACATTTACATTCCTTATTTAGTTTTGGTAATAAACCAATTTTAGCACTGTCCAATGGAAACAAATTGATTGATCAGACTGCCCAGTGCCATGGACACAACCTTCACCTGATTACTCACAGTGGATTTGTCCACTCCCATATAGTCTCCTGACTTGGTAGAAAGTCCCACATGCGTAAAAGCGCGAGCGCAATTAAGCACTGTTCCTCCACGGAACAAAAAATAGCACTGTCCAATATTCCAAAAATTGTAGGATCATTTACAGGACAAAGACCAGCTCTTTCCACCTCTGCCTTTAGGAGTTGTATCTCCATTTTCACTTTTGTCTGCTGCAGTTGGGTTAGCAGGAGTTTCTCTTTTGCCAGTTGAATCTGAATTTCTGCTCTTTCAGTTTCCTTTCGCAGAAGCACCTCATAGGCGTCACCATCCTGGCCCGAGGAACGTTTACGCTTTGTTTTAGCAACTCTAGAAACAACTGGCTCCATGGTCAAGGGGGATCCATCGTCTTCCTCAATCGCTGGAGTAAGGCCCAGGACAAATTCCTCTGCAGGAGGGTTCGGCTCACATTCTCCAGCCTCTGTCATTGTGGCCTCTCCATTTCCTTCTACACCTTCTATACCGTGCAGAGCCTCTGACTTTTCGCCTCCAACGATATCGAGGACCATATCAGTGTATTCACCCCTTTTATATGGCTTGTTACCAGTGCGAGGGTTTTTTGCCTCACTGAGGTCCTTGGTTGCCTTGGCCCGCAGGTTTTTCCAGCGCAGTGTTACTTGTTTTAAGGTCCTCTTTTGGCCAGACCCCAAGGCATTGATTCGGTTGGTAATGTCTTCCCAAATGGTGTCTTTACCTTTCTTGGTGACCTCCCCACCCTTTGCCGAGCTGAAACCACCTACTATTGTGGCAAAATTGGCCCGAACACCCTCCAGTAGTGCGTACGTTTCTGCCACAGTGAAATTAGGCCCTTTTGACTCCATGATTTCTCCTTGGTCTCCATGATTTCTCACACATTTCTCTTAACGCCTTGGGCATTATTGCTTTGGCCTGTGATCAATTAGGCTTCTAGTAATTAGCTTGTTGCTGGTTAATTGGTTTGACCACTTAAACACATCATGTTTCGCACACATTTCTCTTAACCTACAGAGGCATCCAGATGGCGGGTATTGTTCATCGGTACCATAGGAGAAGGCACCCTGCTAGGGTGTACGCTGAGCGTGCCAAACCACTTGAGCAATACACTTCAGATGAACTGTATGCACGTTTTCGCTTTGGGAGAGATGACATCAAGTACATTTCAGACCTGATTAGACCAACACTCCAACACAAAACCCGAAGGAGTCATGCTTTGTCCGTGGAGGAACAGTGCTTAATTGCACTGCGCTTTTACGCATGTGGGACTTTCTACCAAGTAATAGGAGACTATATGGGAGTGACAAATCCACTGTGAGTAATGTGGTGAAGGTTGTGTCCATGGCACTGGGCAGTCTGATCAATCAATTTGTTTCCTTTCCCAAGGATGACCAGATTGCTCGGACTAAGCACAAGTTTTTTCACATGGGGAACATGCCTAACACGATTGGAGTTATCGATTGTACACATGTGCATATCCAAGCACCTCGTGAGAGGGAGTGGGAGCATGTAAATCGGAAGGGGAGGCACAGCATCAACGTACAACTTGTGGGCAACGCCGACCTCATCATCACCAACTGTGTTGTGAAATGGCCAGGGTCTGTCCATGATGCACGCATTCTAAGACAGAGTGCACTATACAGAGAGCTCCAAACAAACCGGCCAAATGGCATTATATTGGGAGACAGCGCTTACCCACTTCTACCATGGCAAATGACCCCTTTTCCGGTTGCAAATACACCTGAGCAAGCACGCTTCAACATTGCACATTGCAAAACAAGATGTGCCATTGAGCGCTTAAATGGAGTGCTGAAGAGAAGGTTTGCCTGTCTTAACTACCTGCGAGTAGAACCTAAGGTGGCATGCAACATAAATCTGGCCTGTATTGTTCTGCATAACATCGCCACCAGGCGTCATGTCCCTTGCGATGCCAGTGACGCTCATGATGGACCTGAGCCTGATGTAGACCCAGAACAGCCACGAATGGTCCTACCTAGTGAGGGACACACTGGAAATGCTATAAGAGAGGGAATGGTACGAAACTACTTTTAACTTTGAATAACTGTGTACAATTTTTGTGTACAAATGTATCATAGCTTTTCTTTATTTTATTTTTACTCATCATTATCATTTTGATTATCATTTTTATGATTTGAATTCATCCGAAATATGAATAAATGTATATCATTTGCCAAAAACCTGATTTTGTCATCATTCATTTTGTTTAAAAAACTCAGAAAATCACAACTGAATCCACCCTTCTGGTGGGATCAGGATAATCTTGTTTTTTTGGATCAAATGTATCCCAAACCAACTTCAAAGTTTTGAACAACACAAAAGGAAGGTTTGATCCAGATCAAATGTAAAATCGGATTACGTGATCTGATCTTCTTTCTGAATCCATCTTTAGTTTTGAGCAACCCATTTTCAAGATTTGATCCAATCCGTTATCCGAAATCCCACTGGATTACTTTTGAAAAACTGGGCCCTGAAGACCACGTTGGAGGTTCAGTCATTTCATCAAACTTTCTCAAAGTCTCAGCCCAATATACTTTTATCTCCCACATTAGATACATAATAATAAATCAAATACAAAATCAAGGTGAAATCAAAGCTGTGAGCCACCGTGCGGGTGCTTGGACTCACATTGCGTGCCTTCTCCAGGTACATCTTGTAGCGTTCTTCCATGGCCTTCATGTCATCGTCCTTCTTCTTCAGGGCGGCCATCAGCTCGTCCAGCCTCAACGCTGGCAGACAAATATGAATTCACAGTCAATAACCAGCAGGCCTTGGGAGAGACCATCCATCAAGATATTCAAGTTTGAGTTTTGCAAAGCCTGTCAGTATGTCCTCTACAGAGCATGAATTGAATTAAACATTTGGGCAATGCAGAACATTGTGCAAAATACTAAAGCCAATCAGTTTTGATAACCCAAGCCTCATGCCGATCCTGGTTGAATGTAAAAACATCTTCTCCGATAAAAGCCTTCCTTGCTAACTTCTAGGTTCAGCTTTTAACATTGTTCTTCAGTCTACCTCTGATTAAACCGTTTTGACTGCTTCATTCTTTACTACGTTTTCCTTGGTCACAGCCATTGTTTTGAAATCATGGGGACTGTGGCACCCCTCATCCGTCATGAATAGAAAGTTTGAAACTGCCTCGGCCAATTGCTGATTGGTCCTAGGATTTCCCTATGTGTGGAAGAAGCCTCTAATGGGCTGAAGACCAGAGAGGTGCAGCAGAGCAGGACCGTACGGGACTCACAGGTCTGAGTGTTGTCGGGCTGGAGGTCCTCCAACAGCTCCTTCTTCATGATCTCATCCTGAGCCTCGTTCAGCTGCACCCTGAGGGAGAAGAGGGACAACAAACTGATCAAAGAAGGAGCATGACTATCATCTACTGGTGATGGTAAGGAACTTCAACAACATAAAAACATAAAGACAGCACACTTACATGTGGGCGTCAAGTTTCCTCTTCAGGTTGGACTGAAAAATAAAAATAAATAAAAATGAATTAGGTTAACCATTCCTTTCGATACAGATAATCAGACGGAGGATGATCTGCTTGGAATAAACTCTACACAGCACAAGTGTGTTTAACTGGTCTCCACAGTGCACATGTTTAAGGATCTGGGGCCGTATTCACAAAGCATTTTATCTTACCGCCAGGAGTGCTCCTAACTCGCGCTAAAACATTTTACGTAGGAGTTTTTTCTTAAAAGTTATTCACAAAGCCGCTGAGACCTACTCTTACTAAGGATAAATCACAAAGAGTGAACTAAGAGTGACGCGCCGTTGCTATGGATTACGTCAATTCTCGTGCACGAGTTTAGAAGCAGTCAGTTCGGTGATTGGTTGTTCAGACGAGCCCACTGAATCACCGAAAAACAAGGAAATAGCCTAGGCTAGAAATGAATTCCTATTAAGTAGTTATAGTGCAGTTAGCAGAATACACGCATGATGACAATTTTGTGCAGACCACGATAATGACGTTGTAGCCTGCACGTTCAATAGAGAGAGAAAGCAAACAATAAAAATACGTAAAATTTAAAAGAAAATAAATGTTATGAACTACACAAGTGTTGACTGATTTGTGCCAAGGTGTTTACCTAAAATGTGTTTTCAAAGTGATCCCTAAATGCCGGCCAAATTCATTGTCATGTTGATCGCCATCATCATCGTCTGGCTGTGGAATGTTCCTCCGCTTGCAGAGGTTGTGTAGAATGGCACATACAGTATTGACTGTGCTTGCCCTCTCTGGGGTGAGGCGTATTTCACCGTGGAGGACATGAACCGACGTTTCATCTGCCCAATTCCTCTCTCCACAACATTTCGTGTATGTTTGTGTGCTCTAGCATATATGGAAGAAATCAGTAAACAATAATAAATATGGATTAACAAAAACACATACGATGTGTTTTACACGTAGGACTAAGCGTAATATGCGCAATCACTTACATGTTATACTTTAACTGTGCTCCCGGTTGTGGATTGAGGTAGGGTGTCAAGAGCCACGTCTTGCATGGATAGTCACTGTCTCCCAGCAAGTGACACCCAACTGGTACATCTCAAAACGCTGCCTCAGACCGCTCTCCATTAAAATGCGCGAATCATGGGTAGCTGAAGATCCAGGCCACTTTGCAACAACATCCAGTAGGCTATGTTAAAATTTGCATCAAAAACAACCTGCGTGTTGATGGAATGCACTTTCTTCCTATTGACGAACACGTCCTCGTCTTTTGATGGCGCAATTATTTTTATGTGCGTCCCGTCAATAGCACCGACCACACCGGGCATACCTGCAATTGCCATGAAGTTGGCTTTGATCCTGTGTAATTGTTGAATGTCCGAAGGAAAGTTTATGGCACGGCTGACTGATGGTTGCGATATTTTTAAATCGTCGGCATTGCAAAGTTGCATTGCACCTGTTGCTAAATAACGTAGTATGGGCAAACATTTTATTTCAGGACTAATCGGATTATTCCTGTTAGTCGGGGATGTTATTGCATTGCGATTAACTCCACAACAAGTTTAATACCCTAACATTTCGTCTCGCAGGCATTTACGATTCTTTGTGAATAGGTCTTACTGAGTTAGGAGTCCTCTTGAGGACTTTTAAGCTCTCCTAGACTTTAAGCTCTCCTAGACATTATTTTTAGGAGTTACTCCTAAATTCGCCAGTTAGGACCTACTTTTAGCCCTAAAATCCTTTGTGAATACGGCCCCTGAACTGTAGAGCTTTGCCTCAACCACCTACTACTGTCGTTCTGTACATCTTCACAATGATGTGAACTATTTCATCACGTCACTATATATTCCAAAAAACTTTAAAAGGTCATGGTTTTGGTTAACATTTTACCTTTATCAAAATCTAAT
Source organism: Gadus macrocephalus (assembly GCF_031168955.1). NCBI lineage: Eukaryota > Metazoa > Chordata > Actinopteri > Gadiformes > Gadidae > Gadus > Gadus macrocephalus. Next base: position 19,075,583 of record NC_082402.1, read on the forward strand.
GTCAATTATCTCTATATACATGTAGATAATAAAATTAACATAATTTTTCAATTTGATTCTGAACCCATCTTGAGCACTCGGGGCCCAACACAGCGCTGGGGCGGGCCTGCTGGTACTCACGTCGTCGGGCTGGGCCGCCTGGCTCTGCAGAGCCTTCTGGAGGTCCTCCCCCTGCTGCTGCAGCTCAGCCATCCTCTCACGGCTCAGCCTGGACACGCCGCAACACAGCAAGCGAACAGGGAGGAGGGAGCAGGATGGGAACACCGGTATAATAATGAGTGCAATGGCCTTTTAAGCAGGATTCATTACAATGCGTCTCAATTTAATTCTATGCACGTCCTGTTCCGTATGCCATTAGGTGGATGTTTTTTATGGCCGTTTTAAATTGAGCATGTATCTTATAACAGTATGGTGGTTGGGGGAGGATCATGGACCTGTTGTCGGTGTCCAGCTCGCTACGTGTGCGGTGGGACTCCTCCAGCTGGGTCTGCAGATCGCTGATCTTCTCCCTCTCAAACTCCTCCTGCTGCAGCCGCAGCATCTTGTTCTCGTGCTGTAGGCGGATGAACTTCTCTCTGCCGGCGGGCCAAAATAAAACACGGTTCTCAAAAGCACACGCACAAAAATGATAAAGTATGTGATAATAACTGTGGACAGCTGAGTACATTAGTACAAAACATGGAAATACGAGTCATGTGAAGAGACGCACGTTTCAAAATGGACTCTGATAACATGATAGTCATGTGGCATCATTGATGACCTTTTATGCAACATGTTTAACTGAGTGAATGTATAATAGTTTGACTAGTTACCTGTGTTCTATAGGGTTACTTACATCTATGGAGAACGAGAAAAGAACGAGAGTGATACTCCCCGTTCATGCATATTTGAGCTTGTCTTTAGCTTGTTAAAAATCTCAAATCTGATTTTTGAGACTGCTGGTATGGACACCAGGAGTCTCAGAAATCAGACTTTATATTATTAACCTGAAGTCTGATTTGTGAGACTGCTGGTGTCCATACCAGCCGTGAGTCATGCAGACCACCGGAGGTCTGAATGTGAGATTCGGGTAGAGGGAGGATGTAAAGGCTTGAGACCATCCCGGTCTCGCAAGTTCACATTCCGTTTGTCTCTGCAGATCAGTCTGGCCTCCATCCCATATAAAAAATTCCGAAGTTGTAAAATTGCTCGGACCAATCAGTGAGTAGCGGAAGGAGTTTAAGATCATGATGAACAAGCAGCGTCACATTTCAATTAGAAAAAAAAAACTGTACACCACAGTATGTTCTCAGGAGGCTAGAGAGGGGACGGACCTGAGGATGTCCAGCTCATCCTTGAGGGCTCGAGACTCCTCCGCCAGGCCGGTGAGCCCGTCGTTGCAGTGCTGCACCTCGATCAGCTGCTTCTCTAGCTCCTCACAGTGGATCCGGTAGTCATCCTTAGCAGCCTCCAATCTGAACCACATGGGCATGCACGCACACACACGGGCGCACACACACACGCAGATAAAGACACTTAATCTTCTACTCATCATATACGTGGGTGAACATCTACAGCAGCATGTTCACTATAAAACACACACACACACACACCTGAAGGTTTCCTCCTGCAAGGACTCCAGTTGCAGTGTCGAAGATTAATCGAGATTTAAAACACTTAGACTAATTTAAGAGAGAGAGTGTAAAAGAAATCGAGGGGTCCGGAGCAAGAATTGAAAAAAGACTTTATCGTGAAGAAAAACAACAACGATAACAGCCTGAGTAGGTCTATAGAGTCACTGCTCGAACATCGATTCCAGCTTCTCTTTATACACACAAAAATACAAGAATTCCTTTGTCACAATGGAGGATTCCGCCCAGTCAATCTTCGTCTCAGCATGTTATCAACAAAGCCCCGGTCTGAGGTCAGCATGGATTAACCCCGTTAGCCAAGATGACCCAAGGCTGAAAGGCTGAGGTCAACATGGCTTGACCCCGCAGCTTCCTGCACATTCCTGTGTTCCACCATCTGTTCTGAACCCAGGCTCTGCAGGCATCATGTGTCTTCCACCATTAAAGATAAAAGACTTTATACTAATCATGGTTTACCATAGAATATACTCATTAATTTCTACCACACATTACCCCTTTTTTGGTCTGATAAGATCATAACAAAAACATAACAATCGTTTAGGTCATAATCTACACTACATTTGATCATCGTTAAAAAACCTTTAAGCATGTTCAGGAATCTCAACCTGGCTAAGGCAAAAAAGATCTATCAAATGTCTAACATGTCTAACTAGAATTCACACATAACATAGTATTTTCAGCATGCATTGAAAATTAGCATTTCAGAATATATGACATAAAAATATGAAACTCAAAAAATGTCATTTCAAAAAATAAGTAAATAATAGAAATTAAAAACTAAAATAAATTAAAAACTAAAAAATGTCAACAAGCTTGCATAGATTTGGATAGCTCTGATTATCGTCATGTACCGGTATACTATATAACGTTGGGGGTTTGGGCATCGTAGTTGCTGCTGTTCGCAGCCACCATGCCCTGGAACCCATTAGTCCAATGTCCATTTGTTTACACTGTCTGAAATGGTTGTGGTTCACATGGAGAGGTCACCAGTTAAGAAAATAGGACCTCCTTCTGATGTCTGATTCTCACATTCCGGTCTCCTCTCTAATTTCACTCCAATCTATCTCCCCATAGAGCATCCTCTCCCAGTCACCCGACTCCTCTAGGTTGTTCATCGCAAGTGTGAATGATCCATCTGGGGCAGTATTATTTGGAATGAAGGTACAACTCATTTCACCTATAAGAGCACAAACTCCCCCCTTTTCTGCTAAAAGCCAATCTAAAGCTTGTCTGTTCTGCCAAGCCACAGCTTTAAGAAGTATATATTCTCTCATATTTAATCTATACTTTCTGTTATAGCCCCATGTTTTCCTGACGTTACTGTTAAACACCATTTCATTGGATTGAATTGGATATGTACTTCACACCGATTTTTCCTATGCGCATGGTCATAATTCTGGCGGAAGGTTAATGCACATAACGGTTGGTTATCCGACATAACAGCAAACACAAATTCATTAACTTGGTTCTGCGGTGGTATCTGAGCATATAAGACTATTTTCCCTTTCTTGTTGACTATTCCTGAGTGAGTTGGGGCCGGATTGTCCTGTGTTTCTCTTAGGCTTCCTTCAGTACCAGCCCCTGATTCCTGGCTCTTCCAGGTCTGTGTTGTCTCCATGGTTTCATTCCTCCTCTGGGTCTGTCCTTGTGCCAGCGGAATCTGGCGCAACCCGTAAAGGATCAGGAACAGGCTCCCCGTTTTCAGCATCATCATGTTGCTGTATCTCTTGGCTCGACTGGATCTGGTCCTGGGGCAGCTGGTCAGCCCCAGGTGTGTCTGCGTCTGGCTCCTCCTCCTCACGCTCATCCCTGGCTTTGGGTTGAGCGGCTTTTGTGCAGTGGTTGAGATGATACCACGTGGCACTTCCTTCCACTTGGATGGCTGTTGGTGTTGCGTTGGTGACTTTGTATGGTCCTTCTCTCCTGGGCTCGTTCCACTTTCTCCTGAACACTCTGAGGTACACTTGGTCACTTGGCTCCACCCCCCTTGGTGGCTCCTCATCCAACTCTGGAACTCTGTCTTTCTCCTGTTGAAAAATAAGCCTGTGTATGCCAGTTAGTTGTCCCATATAGCGTCTTAATTCAGTTTCCAATTGTTCCAATGGAGGTCCTTTGTGAGGCCCTCGAATGACAGGCGAAGGCATGGGTCGACCCGTAAGCATTTCATGCGGGGTTAGATGCGTCGTTCTGTTAGTTTTCATGCGATAACTCATTAGTGTCAGTCGTAGTGCATTAGTCCTTTAATTTAGTACTCTAATTTAATTTTGTTAATCTTTGTCTTAAGCGTCCGATTCCTCTCTCCACCATACCTTGTGGTTTGAGGAATGTAGACACAGCCTAATCTTTGTTTGACATGCAGATGTTAAATCACTTGTTTGAGTGTTTTCTGAATAAACGCAGCCCTATCGCCTGAGCTAATTTGTGACGGAATTTCAAACCTTGGCATGACTTCTCTAGTCAGAAACTTGATTACCGTAGCCGCACTTTGGTCTTCTGATGGGACTGCTTCTACCCATCTGTTGAACACTGTTTTTTCAAATATTTCACACTCATTTAGCTGGATGTCAATCATTGGTTGCAAGTATGGTGAAGAAAAACCTTGTTTTCAAAAAAAATCCTAATTCTCCTCAATACCTCCCTCCTTGCGCAATGGTCAAAACCATGCGCATTAAATGATAAACAAATCTAATAACGCCGTTGGTGCACCCAACGTCGAAAGTCTAACCTTAAGCATCAGCAAACTGAAACCAATCTTTTGGGAAGGGAAATCAAAACCAGTATGTCCAAATCCAAAGCCCAATATGGGTGGGTTTACCATCAGCCGCCTGAAACCACGCTGTTCCAAAGTCATGCACTAAACCGAAAAAACTTACATGCGTTAGTGGCCTTCTATACCACAAAGGAAAAATAAGATAAAATAAAACGCGACATGCCCCGTTTCAAGACCACCTCTGCTGCCAGAGCTGACACATCTGACTCCTGTTCCCCCTCCACCTTTCATCAGCCGGCTTTCCCTATGATGGTTGCAGTTCGTCACTTCATGTTCAAGTGAGCCAATGCTCACTGTGACTCTGCCAAGTAATCGTGACTGTGCCTGTTTTAGGTTGTCCCGGGCTTCAAGGTGGGATCTTACCCGTCGTTGGCTAACCAGCCTTCCATACTGGCTTATTGCAGGATGCCGTACCTGGGATACGATCAATCCCCACCTATATGGTGGTATAGATCGCAAAGTGGAGGGATGGAGACAGAGTCTTCAGCCGCATCTGCCTTATGCAGCCATATGTGTGCGTAATGAATACACATCAGGGCGACTATAAAACAAAAGATAATTTATCAGAGTTAAAATTATTAAAGTGTTGCAGCAGCATTAGTCGCATTTGAAGGTAAACCCACTACTTCCGAATCCAATTTGACAACATAGCATGTATGACTCCTTCCCAGCAGATGTGGCGTCAATCCACCTATTGTCCTTAACTAGGGAGATGTGAAAGAAAACAAAAATCACAATATTAAAACTTGCATTTTCAATATTGGGCGACTCACTTTTGTCTTAACCGTTACTCAAAATCACAATTCTCTTCATAATCCTACCCGATTGCCCTTCACTATCTATTTAAATTGGACGACCTAATTAAACCTTTTATTCTACCTATTGCTTGCATTTAGTGTTTTCCATATTTTGATTCACTACTATACCAAACCCAAACCCTCTATGTTGATCTTAACTTGTTTATTGAACACTGAATTGATACATTGTTTCTATTTACTAATTAACCATATTGTTTTATCTGAAGTGTGCTTGGGTATCCCCTTGTGTACTCAGTCACTCGGAGTAGGAGAGGATTCTCCCCTACCTCGGCAGCCCTGACACACACACGAGAACAGCCTCACACACACATCCTTTCTTATTTTACTTTACTTATTTATTTTAAATGACATTTGTCATTGTGGATAACCTAAATTAGAAATTTGGATAACGTTTTATCATACTTATTTGGTCTAATTTTTAAGTATTGCCGATTGTTTTTTCTAAATTATAAGATCACTTTTAATAAATTGTCTATTACTTATCATAATCTCGAAGGAAATATTTTATTTGTGTTGTTATCTTGGCACCTAGACCTCGTCAGGTCCAAGCACCAAAATAACATCCACCTATCCACGCAGAATCCATGGGTTGGGTCCGCTCCTCTTTTGATGAGTCACTTTACCCTGGCGCCATTGAACCCATTGACTCCTGTGGAGTGTGGTGTGCAGACAATTTTTTTGGTGTGCAGACAATTGAGCTAATTGCTCATGTTTTGGAGTCTAAATAATTATTCCTAAATCCTGTAATCACCATGTAACTTGCTCAGGGACACATCAACACTCAGCTAGGAGAGATGGGGATCGAACCAGCAACCCTTCGGTTACTAGACAACTTCTCTACCTCCTGAGCTAAACGACCCCAGCCACCTCTCCGCTCATTTATTACCTCCGGGTCGGCCCGCATCCGCCCTTTTTGCTTTCTATACATTCCTCTCCCTTCTCCAAACACCTTCTCTCTCTGATCCAACCCGTTGTCTCACCAGTGCTCTGTGTACCAAGATGTAATGATATATACCATATGGTGTTCCGACGCGTTGGAGAGTCTCCAAGAACCACAGAATCACCAATCCCAGTGGTGGTTCTAGGTTTTTTCTAAAACAGTGGACATGGGTTACATTCAGGAACCAATTACAGAGTACATCCAAACGCACAAATAATGTATTAAGCACAATGCAAATTCAATCTCTTTCTCTCTGTTGTCTCTCTGTCCAGCCCCCACCTGCGGGTTTTCCTTACTTACGTTCCTTCTCTCTAACTCTCTTTACCTCTCTTTACCTACTTCCTTTGCTTTCACAAATCTCCATAACCATTTTCACTTTCAGTAATCCTTTCCTTTCCTTTCTGGTTTATTCGTTTTTTGGACACTCTCCAAAACTAGATTTATTAATCTTAAAAGGCCATCGAAAGATATGAATGTCCCCAAAGAAAATTCTAACCGGAAAGCCTTCTCCAATCTCATCGCCACTTCTCGTTGCCAATCCACACACTCTTCCTCTTCTCTGTCTCTCTTCACAAATTGCTTCATCTGTCCCCTCTAACTCAACTCAATGCTAACTCTTTCTCACTCACTCACTCACTCACTCACTCACTCACTCACTCACTCACTCACTCACTCACTCACTCACTCACTCACTCACTCACTCACTCCTCACTCATTCGCTCACATATACAACTTAAAATAGGAATTCACCGATTGTCATCCTTGGAGCTGTCATAGGTATTAACTGTGTGTTTCCCGAGAATTCTAAAGTTTTGGTGAATTTACCTGCCATGGGGAGGTGAGAGGCATAATTTGGACCTACGCAAGTGTAAGTGGCTCCAGTGTGGGCCATCATTGGCGTGCCTCTATAATTTATCAGAACCTGCAGTATTGGCTCCTCATCAGCTTGTTTTGTGATTGCTACAAGCTGACCCTCCCCCTGTGGATTCTCTGGGCACCCCTTGTATCCCTGACCCATAAAGGGACCTGCCTGTCCCTGGTCGCTGTTACCCTGTCCTTGCTGTGGTGGAAAAGGGTTAGTTAAACAATCCTTCTTAGAATGTCCTTCCTGGTTGCACCCAAAACATATTAAAGGACCTCTGCGTTGTCCTTGGGATCCTGGTTGTTGATTGTTTCTAAACTGTCCTTGGGGCCCTTTGTACTGATTCTGTCTATTTTTATTTGTGGGGTTCCCATAATTATGGATGTGTACATGTGTAACAGTTGGAGTAGGTGACAGTTGGCTCTGAGGCTGTTGTACTGGGAGAGAAAATGCCAATCGTGGATATTGGTTTTGAAGTGCGCCCTGCTGGGCGGCTTGCGATATTACAGCAGCTGGTTCTAAAACACCTGCCTGTCTCTTCTTATCTCTTTCCTTCCTTGTGAGATCTTCCAGCTGAAGCTGATATAGCTTCCTCTGGACCTCTTTGCTTTGTTCCTGTATTCTTTGTTTATTCTGACGATATTCATCCACTGCATGAACTAAATGGCCAATTCCAATGGCATGAACTAAATTAAAATCTCTATGAGATCCTGATGTAAACAGTCCAACCACATCCTCTAGCTTGGCTTTGATTTGGCTGGGAAGTGTCTCTATCACAGAGTTTCTAAACATGACAGAGAACACCGGATGGATCTCAGGATCCTCATCCGTCTCCATGCGCCATCTGTCTACTTGGGCCTGCAGGTAGGATGCAGGGTTCTCTGTGTCACCAATGGGGAGACCTCTCATGTTTTTAGGATCCATGCGGACCGGAAACTCCCTCCTGAGTGTGGCCCACAACGCCCCTCTGTAATGATCAAGTGTAGTCTCATCATACTTTCCATCCAGTATATTCAACCCTCCATTCCTCAGTACAAACTCCATCTTGGATAACCCCAATACTCTTGCCAACAGAGCTTTCAGGTCCCCCACTGCAATTAGCTTTCCCACTGTGAGTTCCTCAAATGTTCTAATCCATTTAGACGCCCCGTTAATTATGTTAGGGAGTTTAGAAATGACTCCCTCCAAGTCCTGTGAACCCCATGGTTGATAATGGACCTGTTGTCCTTTGACTAGAGTAGGATAATTTCCCGGAGAAGTTTCGGGTGCTTTTCCTTCTCTCTGTGATCTCCTTAGTTTCTCATCTAACTCGAGTGGTGTGGGGCTTAGTACTGATGTACTGCAGCCAGGCTCCTCTGCCCCTTGTATCACACTAGACCTCTCCTTCTGTCTTTCTTTCCGCTTCTTTAATTTCCTCTTAGCATTCTTAGTAATGTGTTTTACACATGGTTGTGATGACCCTTCGCCTACATGCTCAATGTCATCCTTCTCCTCTTCTTTATTCCCGTTTTCACTCTCACTAGAACAAATGTCAGCATTGTTACACTCTTCCCTTGCTTTCCTAATCCCCTCATAACAGTCCATGTGTATGGGTGCGCCCCTCCTCCCCTGTGTGTTACATTTATTATCTCCTTCATCTAGTGTGACTTCCCCTTTAGATTCTACGTTGTCTTTTATCAATGGGTACAATGATACTAGTTTGTGCAGCGGTGGCTCAACCCTCAGAGGCAATGGTTGAGCTTTGTTGTTATTAGCTATTATTACTCTCTGTAATGTTCGCCATCTCTCTCCTTCCTCTAAGAACAAAGCTAGAACTAACTTTTTCCTGTCCCTCTTTGCTAAGGCCGTTTTTCCACTTCTGTTATCTATTTAATTCCTTATTACTACCTCCATGTCCCTATACATTATTGGATCAAAAGTCCCTCCCATGGGCCATATAGTGCCTGCTCCTTCTGTCCTTTCTTCCCATTTCTCAGAGATCTTTTTCATCTCACCTTTGAGCAATAGACGGTCTCTACTCAAAATCTCTACCGCTGTTGGTGCCATGTTTTAATTATTACTTTATTACTATATTTATTTTATTTATCTTTTTGCTGAAGTACACTATTTATTAATACAATTTATTTGAGTTTATTCTACTAGTTATTTTCTATACTTTACTATCTCTAAGCTACAAATGTGAACTCTTCCCAAGCGCTCGTCTCCCTCCCGAAGATTGGAATGTGGCCCCCACCCTTTACTGTTATCTTTAACCCTGGCCTGCAGGCTCCTGCTCGTCCCCTGTGTGTTTGCTCGTGCACGTGCAGTTAGAGTCAGCGCATCCGTCTAATTTATTTATGATTATCAACTACTTTAAACAAATTAACTATTCTCTGTCCGCCTAATTTATTTATGACAGAATCAACAAAAAATGAACCGGGTCGTAAAAATCTCCGAGGTAACTTGATCCTAACACGACTTAAACACAGACAATAAGCCGATTCATACAATTTCTTTATATTATATTGAAAAATGTCCGAATTGTTTGTAATTAATTACAAATAAAAGGTTGACCGAGTGTAGAAACTGTCCTTTTGGTTAACACATGAACAGTCGGATGGATAATGAATCAACCAGAATTTCAAACAAGAACCATTGCCACAAAGCACCAAGATCAGAATTAAAGACTGGCCCCACCTCCAGATCCAATATCTGCAGCTCAATTGAATCACGTTTAGGGCATTAAACTCATTCAAACGATGCTTCAAACAACTAGCCTATTCCTTCAAAATAATGGCTGAACACATAAACACTCGACCAGATCACGAACAAACAAGAGACTCCTCAAAATACCAACTCAAACGGTACTCCAATCAAGAAACTTATCTATTCAAAAGCGCGAGAAGTCTGCTTTCTCAAAAATGCCAACATCGGAACTAGAAATTCACCAGTCGGCATCCCAAGGAAACCTCTCTCAAATAAAAAATGAATTAATCGACGGCAATGAATTCCAACCCAGCTCTCTGGGATACTCTCAAACATCCAACAGGTCAATCGACCTGTGGACCTGCACAGTCCTATTGGAACTTTCCCACTAATTCGATCCTCTAGAATACAGCCACAGGACTTTATAATAGGTCTATTTAACCAAAACCTCAAAACACCAAATAACAACAACTCGTATCAAAATAGGGAGCCACACAGCGTCTTGGTAATTTAGAACCACAGAGCGCGAATGGCCTATGTGCGAGCGCACGTCAATCTCTCCCGGAGCCCCCGTATCTCTCACTCGCTCATTTATCTATAATTTTGGTTTGTTTGATCGAAGAGACACTTTACCTGCTGCTGAGCGTTTCAGACGGGGCAAGAACAGATCAAACGACTCTATCCTATATATGGCAAGACAACTTACCCTTGAGCTCTGGTCGTATGATCCGTTTGCGTCCGGTCCTCTGGCCCGGCAGCTGACGAGTCCCTATTTCGTCCCTGTTCGTGACGCTAATATGTGGAAGATAAACCGAGATTTAAAACACTTAGACTAATTTAAGAGAGAGAGAGTAAAAGAAATCGAGGGGTCCGGAGCAGTGTTAATTTTGTCAGCTATTTTAGATTTAGTCTTAGTCTTAGTCTTTTGACGAAAATGCTTAATATATTTAGTCACATTTTAGTCATTGTTTTCCTTTGTAGTTTTAGTCTAGTTTTAGTCTACGAAAAGTCCTTACATTTTAGTCAACTTTTAGTCATTACTTTTAGTCAAAATGTTTTCTCTTTTTAAACTAGTTCAATTAGGCTAACCCTATATAGGCTATATGGACACCTGCTAAGTTGTTCCACTCAAATAGAGTACTAAAGTGAAAACGTTACGTTGTCCTGGCAACCGGATTTTCAGTTCTAAACAACCGAACGAGAGATGGCGTTCTCCATTGCTTCCATGTGTTTCTTTCAAAATTAAAATAAATCAATTTCAAGAGGTGAAAATCACTACCAATCGTAAAAATGTCGAGGCGTTCATGTATTCTCCTGCCTGGGGTATTAAAAGGAAAACTTTGTAAACGTTAGTTTAGTTTAGTTTATTTTTTAATATGAAGACAATCTATTCTCAATATTACTTACATCATTGGTAAAGCAAACTCACAAATCAATTCGCAAAAAGATTGTTCCTTTTCTATAAAAGGTTTGTGTGGCATAGGATTTCCCCTTGTTAATTTGGTTTGTGTAGAACCGAAAATCTGTTGCTCTCGAAACGTGACGTCACACTTTTGTACTCTTGTCTGTTCAGCCTTCAAAACGATAGCTGGTAAATTGTGAAAAATGCATTAAACTGTAATCAGAAAACGCGGTTATATGCTATAAACCCTATAGTATCTTGGGTATAAAGGCTGGGAAGAATTTCGAATTTCAAAGTCCACCTTATGTTGAAGTATAGACCGTGGCGATTCCCATTGAAACGAATAGCGCAGTGATTTTCTTCAAAACGAGAGCCGGTAAATTGTGAAAAATGAATTAAACTGTAATCAGACAACGCGGTTATATGCTATAGACCCTAGTATCTGTGGAATAAAAGCTGGGAAGAATTTCGAATCATGTACAATGCATAACGTTAGCTCATAGCTGAGTGGACCATACCTCCCGTTGCCAAGTCGTAGCTAAGGTCCGTCCTATTTACTGGAGGAGTGAACAGTTGCATAAGAACCTTACGGGAGTGTACTGATTGGAAAATATCGTGCATTTTGAATGTCCAAATAGCACACCAATAACATTTTCGTCCTGTCTCGTCTCGTCAACGAAAACAAAATGACATTTCGTCATAGTTTTTATTATCACAGATCTATTTTTAGCTCGTCAACGTCTCGTCTTAGTCACGGAAAAAAGGTCGTTGACGAACATTTTTCGTCATATTTTTCGTTAACGAAATTAACACTGGTCCGGAGCAAGAATTGAAAAAAGACTTTATCGTGAAGAAAAACAACAACGATAACAGCCTGAGTAGGTCTATAGAGTCACTGCTCAAACATCGATTCCAGCTTCTCTTTATACACACAAAAATACAAGAATTCCTTTGTCACAATGGAGGTTTCCTTTGTCCCAATGGAGGTTTCCGCCCAGTCAATCTTCGTCTCAGCATGTTATCGGTCTGAGGTCAGCATGGATTAACCCCGTTAGCCAAGATGACCCAAGGCTGAAAGGCTGAGGTCAACATGGCTTGACCCCGCAGCTTCCTGCACATTCCTGTGTTCCACCATCTGTTCTGAACCCAGGCTCTGCAGGCATCATGTGTCTTCCACCATTAAAGATAAAAGACTTTATACTAATCATGGTTTACCATAGAATATACTCATTAATTTCTACCACAGACCCTGGACACGGGGCACGCGCTCTACAAGAGCAGCGCCGGAAGGGGGCGCCAAACCGGACCGTGGGCTGCGCCGCGGGCCGGACCCCGATAGTGAAGAACGGTAACCTTCCTCTACGCCACCGGAATGTTGTAGTGCTCTACACCTGTGTCTCACTTGTCTCACTTGCTCCCCCGCCCTGGCAGAAAAGCCTAAGCCTGGTTAGGGTGGTGGTGGTTAGGGTGGTGTTGGTTAGGGTGGTGGTTAGGTTGGTGGTTAGGGTGGTGTTGGTTAGGGTGTTGGTTAGGGTGGTGTTGGTTAGGGTGGTGGTGGTTGGTTAGGGTGGTGGTTAGGGTGGTGTTGGTTAGGGTGGTGGAAGTTAGGGTGTTGGTTAGGGTGGTGGTGGTTAGGGTGGTGGTGGTTAGGGTGGTGTTGGTTAGGGTGGTGGTTAGGGTGGTGATTAGTATGGTGGTGGTTAGGGTGGTGGTGGTTAGGGTGGTGTTGGTTAGGGTGGTGGTGGTTAGGGTGGTGGTGGTTAGGGTGGTGGTGATTAGGGTGGTGGTGGTTAGGGTGGTGTTGGTTAGGGTGGTGGTTAGGGTGGTGATTAGTATGGTGGTGGTTAGGGTGGTGGTGGTTAGGGTGGTGGTGGTTAGGGTGGTGGTGATTAGGGTGGTGTTTAGGGTGGTGGTGGTTAGGGTGGTGGTGATTAGGGTGGTGGTGATTAGGGTGGTGTTTAGGGTGGTGTTGGTTAGGTTTAGGGTTAACCCCCTGCCAGGTGTGTCCTCATGGTTCTCCAGACTACAACGTTCAGCGCTAACTGCTTTGAGGCTAAATGAAGTGACCCCACTCAGAGCCTTCCACGGCGGGAAGCACAAACCGTCCGACTGGAGCCCAAACCTTCCAGCCGGGACCAACCAAAGAATAGAATGACCAGCGCCTCACCTGGAGCTGAGCGGAGGAAGATCCTGAAGTCCAGCGGTGGACTTCATTAAAACACAGCCAGCAGACTGACCTTGAGGAGATCTGTTTGTTGCTGTTGGTCATCACTACTATTCAGTCTACCTCTATTGCTATGTTCCAAATGTGTACAAGTTAAAACACCCCAAACCGTACGAAGAGCAGAACTACCATGTAGGTCCCACAACAACCTCAGACCTCAAATCCTAACAACAATGGAATCCTTCAGTGCAAACCAGTGACTACATTTTACAATAAACTGAATTATTTGGAGAATTCAGTGTACAAACCCTACAGATCCAATCTAAAGGTCGAGCTCAGAGAGCCAACCATGACCCTGCAACATCCCCCTGACATCATCACCAATAATCCTCATGTCAACCAACACATCTACAGGTCAAGTGGAGGAAGGGAGGAGCGGGTGTTATAGAGAGAGGACTGCAGATATAATGAACCCCAATTCCTGAACTCCTGAATCTGCATCTCCATCGCTAGAGCGTTGGCCTGCTTATGGATGTGTGAGTGAGCAGATGCATGCTGGGATACAGAGCAGTGTCTGAAGTCTACAGGTCTGTAGACACGCCCCTCAGGATAAACCAGGGGTTTGAGAATCTGTTGACATGCTGCTGACATCAGCTACATGAGCTGGAATATCCTTCAAGATGGCGACAGGAATCTGAAGGAAAAGGGCCAAGAGGAAGATGTGTGTGTCCTTCCTCTCAGCCAGTAGAACACGACCAAGGTCTTCATCATTGAACCATGGCACACACTGCAACGCTCCTCTCCACACATCTCCAAAGCGCCAAGTGAAGGTTTCCTTACGTCCTCAGCTGAAGAAAAGCACAACTCCAGCTTGAAGAGAGCCCTAGCTGGGACAGGTCCCAGATTGGTTCTGATGTAAGGGAACCCTTCTCCCAGGTTCACCTAGCCCGGTACCCAACGGTAGAGTTCAGCCAGAGGAGGCCTGGACCTGAGGGAAGGACCAGACACACGAAGAACCGCCCCACTACAGCTCTGAAGGTCGTCTTGAACATCCATTCAGGTCATTTTCCGACTTCAGACTCTCTTTATGGATCCCGCATACCCTCAAGTAGACGATACCTATCAAAGCAGGCAAGACCCCCCCCCACACACACACACACACACACACGCACACACCTACACACACACACACACACAGACACACACAGACACACACACACACACACACACAGACACACACACACCTACACACACACAAACACGCCAGGTGGAACCCCACACACACACAACCCGATGCCAGGTGGGACCCCGATGCCAGGTGGGACCTTCCCCCCCCTCGTGGTTCTCTGGTGACAGACTGAAGTCGTGTTCTGGTCGTTGAGACGAGGAGTCCTCTCATCTCCCCCTGGAGTTCCTCCTTCTGAATCCCAGTCCCCGTCTTAAAAGGCCCTTCTAGTCCATGGAGCTGATGTCACAACGGATTCTCCAACACACGGTGGTGAAGGGATGAACACGCTTTAACAAACCCACCTTGAAGGAACCTTTCATTATAGCTATACAGTCTGCTCTTCATTTAGTTGTGTTGGGTCTTCTGCTCGCTTGTAGGTGTGTGTGTGTGTGTGTGTGTGTGTGTGTGTGTGTGTGTGTGTGTGTGTGTGTGTGTGTGTGTGTGTGTGTGTGTGTGTGTGTGTGTGTGTGTGTGTGTTGAGCACCAAAGGCTCTTCAACCATTCCAAACACCTCCACCACACACTATTAGAGCCATGGAGTCGATGAGGCTTATGTTCGCATTTTGTGCCAAAATTGTTAATTTCGATTTTTTTTCGATATTTTGCCATATCTTATTTATGTCAATTCAATAGATCCGGTTTTATTGCGCTCTTATTTGTGCTTTTTATTCAGTGAACCCCCGACCTTAAAGTGTAAACTGATCCTCTGCTGAACACAAGAGAACATTCAGAGGATTCTCTGAGTTGTTTATCACCATTATGCTTTATTAACCAGGACAACAGAAAAACAGTCCCTTACATGAACACAATAAACACAAGGACTCAATCAATAGAAGAGCAGTCCCTTACATGAACACAATAAACACAAGGACTCAAACAATAGAAGAACAGTCCCTTACATGAACACAATAAACACAAGGACTCAAGCAATAGAAGAACAGTCCCTTACATGAACACAATAAACACAAGGACTCAAACAATAGAAGAACAGTCCCTTACATGAACACAATAAACACAAGGACTCAAACAATAGAAGAACAGTCCCTTACATGTACACAATAAAAACAAGGACTCAAACAATAGATGCAGCAGACATTACCAATCATAAACAGGTGTGCACATATCTTTAATAACTGAACATGTTCTGCTGCTGTGTTGTTCCCCACAGAACACAAGGAATCAATACTCAGTTTAAAGTCACAACATGATCTATAGCTTTTCCCATAGACCGCTTGCACGATGAATATAATATAAGTTCTGCTGTACATCATGTTAGGCTTATCAAAATATAAACTGATATCAGAGCCCTGCAGTATGAAACTGTTAAAGTCTGAAAATAGACACAATATTGCACTATAAAAATGTTAACATTTGCCAAAAATCAATTATTAAAATAGATTTCACATTAAAAATATTGTCTTTGTAAAAGCTGCTAAGTTAACCTGATGGAAGATCTTAAAAGTCTCTACCTTTCATGGTTAATGAAGATCAACTTTAAGAAGACCAAGAAAATGTAGCATTTGGATTATAGTTGAGCACATGATAAATCACCAAAACACAGTGTGTGTGTTAATATATACATGTGTGTGTTCATATCTGCGTGTGTTCATATATGCGTGTGTGTGTTCATATCTGCGTGTGTGTGTGTTCATATATGTGTGTGTGTGTGTGTTCATATCTGCGTGTGTGTGTGTTCATAGATGCGTGTGCGGCGCGTGCATGCGGGCGCGCACACAGTTATATATGCATTTGTGCAGTGAGTGTGCGTTTGCACGTGTGTGTCTGTGTGTATATTTGAGTGTTTATAATATGGTGTGTGTTTGCACGTGGCGCGTGTTCATATGTACGCACTTGTTTTCTGTGTGTTCATATATACGTGTTTGTTTTTGTTCATATACACGTGTGTGTGTGCGTGCATGTTTGTGTTCCTTTTACGTGTTTGTAATATGTGTGTTTATATATGCGTCTGTGCATGCGTGTATGTTTATATGTGTGTGTCTTTATGTTAATTCATATATGCGTGTGTGTGCGCTTGCATGTGTGTGCGTTACTATATGTGCGTATGTGTATTTATATGTGTGTGTGGTAATATACCCGTGTGTGTGTTCACATATGCATGTTTGTGTTCATGTGTGTCATCAGACAGACAGACAGACAGACAGACAGACAGACAGACAGACAGACAGACAGACAGACAGACAGAGAGACTATAACTTACACAGAGACGCTGAGCCACACCGCTGAGCCTGCTCGCCAGGTAGCACTACTAATCCCCCCCCCCATAACCCAAACCCAACCCCAGGGAGGAGGTCCTCCTGGG
Source organism: Gadus macrocephalus (assembly GCF_031168955.1). NCBI lineage: Eukaryota > Metazoa > Chordata > Actinopteri > Gadiformes > Gadidae > Gadus > Gadus macrocephalus. The sequence continues at coordinate 19,092,403 of NC_082402.1, forward strand.
TGAAGGAGGACCAGAAGGTGTGGAGGTGTGTCAGTGTGTCTGAGGACCCTCCTCCACCTGGGGACACTCTGTAGAAGGACAGAGAGCCAGCAGGCCGGTCCAGATACACTCCTACTCTGGTGGAGCCAGCGGGGGGGAGAGGGATGGCTGTTACTCTACCGTTGTACCAGGCATAGTAACTATCATCATCATAACAATGAAGAATCCAGGACTTGTTGTTCCATCCGAGCGAGCTGTCTTCACCCCCTCCTCTCCTTGTGATTCCTCTGTATGTCACTCCTATAACAACACCTCCTTCCCTCTCTACCTCCCAGTAACAGCGGCCAGTGAGAGCCTCTCTACCCAACACCTGGTACCAGGAGTCAAATCTCTCTGGGTGATCCGGATACAACTGGTCCTCTCCAACCACCGTCACCTTTCTGTTGTCCTCAGACAGAGAGAGTCGTCTGTGGGCCGTGTTGGGGTCCAGTGTGAGTTCACAGGCATCTGAGGGACAACCAGACATGATGAGCTGCTGAACCGCTCTACATCATCATCATCATCATCATCATCATCATCATCATCATCATCAACATCATCACTGTTGTCTTGCCTTATTAGGGGTCCAAGCCAACAGGTTGGATCCCTATTGTTTTTGTAAGGATTTTTTTTATTATTATTATTATTATTCCCCCGTAAAAGTGGGAATACAGCCCAAACCGTAAATGTTGCACACACGCCAATTGCATGACTAGATCCAGGTCCGTGAGGACTACGCAGACGACAAAATCCAGACATGCCGGCCACTAGGTGGCGCTATACCTAGGAAAGATGCGTTTGGGGGTATAACTCCCACACCGAACCTCCCACAGTCAAAAACTTGTACCCACATATTCACTGGAGTCTGCTGCATCTTTTGGCATAGGCCACGCCCATTTGCGTCTATATTTCTTTTGCGCAAAATCGCGAAAACCGCTAAACTGCCATCACGAAAACCGCTAAACTGCCTTTTCCCAACTCCTCCCACATTTTTTGACCAATTGACACAAAACTTTGCACACGACATCTTCAGACGCAAACGAAAAGAAATCAAGGAACACTTTATTGATCCGACCATCGATGACGAAACGGTAGCGTTTTGAATATTTGTTTATTAGCTATGTTTTACGTCGAAACGCAAAAAAATAAAAAAATACCAAATTTAGACATCGGATCAAGTCCAAATTTTAGACACATGTCGGTGCCACCCTTAATGGCGTTCAATAAAAAATCGGAATATTTCGCCATTAGGGGGCGCAATAAACGAGGAAATTGTATATCTTCTAATTGGCCAAAGGAATGTTCTTCAAACTATAAGGGAACCATCAAGGGGCAAACCCGAGTCTATATAAAAAATATGGCCAAGAATTATTAATGTGGGCGGGAGTTATTTGGCAAAGGAAAATTGTCTTTGGAAAATTTCGCCACAAAGGGGCGAAAAAAAACGACGAAATAATATATCTCCTAACTGGCCAATGGAATGTTCTGAAAACGCGTTTTCGGCTATAACTCCCACAACGAACCTCCCACAGTCAAAACCTTTATATCCACAGATTCACTGGAGTCAGTTGCATCTTTTGGCATAGGCCAAGCCCATTTGTTATGAACACATGCTTCGCGTTGTGCCGGCGAAATGCACATTTCTTGGACCCCTGCATAACTGCTTGCAGTTCTAGTTCTTCTTCCTGTTTCACGTTCAGCTACTCTACAAACATTAATTTAGAAAGTCTAAATAATATCAGAGCTACTATAGTTATAGGACTTGTTTGCTATAGCTTTAGAAATAGTAGTGCCTATTGTTTATAAGATAATTTAAGTTAAACCTAAATGCAAATCCCATGTGTGTGTGAGTGGCTGTCCCAGTCAAAACATTGAAGCCTAAAAAGATGTATAAACTGAATCTACTCCCGCAATAGTTACACTACATATACCTATCCAAATATCATGCATCAAAACGTTCAGCATGATGAGCAAATTGCTCCTCTGATGTATCTAAACTATAGTCAACATACTTTTCAAGATATTAGACTTTAAAAGGTTCCTATACACATTCATTGTAATCCATCTGTGTAAACCATAAACTGAAACAGCTGAGCTCACATACAGGCTGGAAGCTAACTGTTGGTACAATAGAACTGGTTCATACATATTATACACAGACATGTACACATACATACACACACCTACACAAACATACTAGACATTCATAAACACAGGGAATCATAGCTATACACACGTATACACAAGTTCTTCTATGTGGATGGACTTTCCATTTCAATAGTTAGTAGGGTGTGTTTTGATGAATCAAACAGACACTTACACTTCTTTAGAGCTGGTCTCAGCCTCCACACTCCACCGTGCTCCACACTTGGGGGGAATCAAAGTGAGAGCAGCATGTTGAAACATTCACCTTCATCATATGCTGTCTCATCACTTTCTACACAACATGAGTGACAGCTGCCTCTTCAAACCACTTCATCTAGCAGGGGCATGAGTCCTTGTAGGAGACTTTGTCCCCGAGTGGTGAGCTGTCCTCTCCATACCTGAGAGTGTCCAGTCTCCAGCGTGGATCCTCCAGTCCAGCAGAGAGCAGCGCAGCTCCAGAGTCTCCTGGGTGATTGTAGCTCAGGTCCAGCTCTCTCAGATGGGAGGGGTTGGAGCTCAGAGCTGAGGCCAGAGAAGCATAGCCTTCCTGTGTGACCAGGCAGCCAGACAAGCTACACACACACACACACACACACACACACACACACACACACACACACACACACACACACACACACACACACACACATTTTATGTACTTTATTTGATTCCACATTACAAGTTAATATCATTTTAGGAACCAAATGTGATGAATTATCCAACAACTATTTGACCAACAAACATCTTGTTATGGGAATGCATCATTAAGGGTACAGGAAACATCTCCTTTTCCAGATGAACATGCTCCCTATAACAGTTGATATTGAGCAGTACTGAGCTAGCTGTCTGGCCCTTCTTTTACTTAGTCCACTGATGTTAAGTCCACTGATGTTAAGTCCACTGACCACCAGCCTATGCACATGGCCTAGACTGCCAAAGACAAGAACAATGAGGACACATTTATAACCACAGATGTCAATGGCAGATGTTAGAGGATGGTATTTCAGTTTTTTTGTACAACAGGATTCCTCCATGAACAGGTCCTCCATTCTCTTGTGATATGCAAATGATGTCTGGTGTGTTGGGAATTCCTGAAAAGCAGTTTGTGGATGTGTTAAACCAGTGGGACTTGACAGAGGTATGTTTGTATATTTGTTCCTGAGGAGCACAGGGGATCTGGGCAGCGATGAGGTCCACCAGTCTGTCATGTCTGGCAATATACAGTCCTTTGTAGGAAGGGCAACTGTTCATGATGTGGGCTACTGACTCCAGATGTTGTGGTGGGTCATGTAGCATGCATAAGGGGGAATGAATAGATGGAAACCAGAGGGAGAGATTGTATTTTGTGGGGAGAACCTGTAGGCGTGCCTTCACACAGAAGATGAGTATCTCATCACTGATGGTGGCATTATTGTAAATGGCATGTGATGTGGAGTGATCTGCACAGGTGAGTTTGGCTAATTTTCCTTGAAGTTTAAGGCTGGACCAGTACTCCATATTGTGGCCCCTTTGGATGGTAAGAAGGGTTTGCCTGGATGTTGATGGTAACAGGAGGTGGGTGATGTTATTGTGTTGCAGCCTGGCTTGCACACACACACACACACACACACACACACACACACACACACACACACACACACACACACACACACACACACACACACCATTTATTCTATCTGGTTGAGAGCAGTTCGTACTAAAGTAACCACATTTATAAAGTGTATTCATTCCATATTGAAGACAAGTAAAAGCTTTATTGATACATCATGGAGACAAAGCTGTGTCACCCTGTCTGAGAACAGGAAGAGGAAGTGGGGAGATGACATCATCACAGACAGCAGAACTTCCTTCACTTGGATGTGACAGGATCTTAAACAAATTCTCCTTTCTCAATAGCTACAACTCAATGAGGTATTGTTTGGTTAGAGTCAGGAGAAGTCTGCTGTGTTTGGTATGCTAAGACCGTTACTTCACAGATTCTAACATTGTGTAGAACCAGGGAGTGTTTTGTCAGCAGGGAAAAGAGCAACAGAAATGCATCAGGCAGGAGCAGCACTTACTGGAAGCTAGAATAACCAGTTTGAAGAAGAGGCTGAAAACTGACCTGAGTGTTTCCAGTTTACATTGTGGACTCCCCAGTCCATCAGAGAGCAGCTTCACTCCTGAATCCTGCAGATCATTGGTACTCAGGTCCAGCTCTCTCAGACGAGAGGAGTTGGAGCTGAGAACTGAGGCCAGAGCTTCACAGCATCTCTCTGACAGATAACAGCTGTTCAGCCTTCAAACAAAATAAGAGATGTTTTAAGAATTTAACAAAAATATATTAGTCAAGACATTAGATCCTTATCTTATTGTATATTGGGTGTAAAATGTATGGTATTTAATAGTTATTTTGCAGGGTTTGAAAAGCAATTTGTATATTAATATGACATTTATTGTAGTATATTGTGTATTGTATTGTAATACATGTTATTAGTGAATCTAGATTTTTTGTATGAGAATTTTTATTCCAATATTATGTACATTGTGTTGAGAGGAGAAAAATATCAGAGCGAGCAGTAAAAAAACTGTTAGTGAGCATGAGAGCAAAGAGAGCATTTGTGGGTGCAGGGGTGTCAGTTGTGTTCTGCTTCACTTTACGTGCGCGCTCAATGAATCGTTTCTGCCTCACAGCCTTTATTGTTGCTCTCGCGATCAGAGAACTGCTGAGCGCAAGTGCAGTTAAAGTGTTTACAATAATGATTTGTGCGCACGGATGTGTTAGTTGTTCGCCCGCAGAAAGTCATGTTTGCTTGTGCCTTTTGTCAGTGATATGCTGTTAAAAACGTTGCAGGCCTGTATAGGCTCAGTGTTGCAACACAATAGACTCTTCCCTCTTAACAAAGAAAAATAAAAAGTCCCGGTACCATTATAGGGAGTGGAGAAGACTGAGGTTTCCGTCCAAAACATCCCAGACACACCCAGAAATTGTATCATTGATTAGAGTGGCAGCTGATCGCTGCAACTCTAATCAATGACACCATTTCCACCGGGCGCGCTGCGGAACGTCACAGCAGCGTCCCAGGAGCGGCGCTATCATTCCGTAGCACTTCTATTTTTGACACGAGCCGTTGCTGAACGGCGTCAATTTCAACAGAGCAGATCGAGCCGGGCAGGAAGTGAAAAAGTAAAAGCCGTAGAGCATCCGGTCAATTTTCTAAATAAAACACAATACTCAGCTCATGTAGCCTATCACAACTACTCATCAACATAACGTCATGACCGGTGGCACCAGGTCAGCAGTCAATAAATCAAAGGGTCTCAGAGGGTCGGCAACATGGACGACGAGAGACTCATTGTCGAAGTTCAGCAACATGAAGTCATTTATGTAACAAATCATCCTTTTTATAATGACAATGGCCGGAAGTACAAAGCGTGGCATTTAATTGCAGTAGTTTTGTGAGTGGAAGGTGAGTATATTAGGTTTAGGATTATGGCGTGATCTTGTGATCTCGCGTGAATACGGCTGGCTCGCAAGGCAGCGCTGCGCTGCCGTAACGCGCCCGGTGGAAATGCACGCAGGGCAAAGTCGCAGCCGTTACGCGGTGCAGCCGTTCAGCGGCCGTAACGCGTCCGGTGGAATCCCGGCGTTAGGCATCCAACTTGGGGTCTCTGACCCTCCCAAGACCCCCTATATTTCACCCTGCTCTCAACCATCGACGTAACGTAAACAGGGGACACTATCGGTATATTTTGGGTTTATATTTATAATTAAAGATTTGCAAGCATATGGATGGATTAGAATATCCACCTCAACAAGGGGTAACCTTTATATGATATGAAAGTCATGAATGTGGTCATCACAGGTACTGAGATATAAGCTGAATTATATAAGTCTGACTTTGAACATTTATTTGTAACTGTTTGCACATTGAGTAAAACTGACCTGAGAGTTTCCAGTGTACAGTGTGGACTCCCCAGTCCAGCAGAGAGCAGCTTCACTCCTGAATCCTTCAGCCGATTGGTACTCAGGTCCAGCTCTCTCAGACTAGAGAAGTTGGAGCTGAGAACTGAGGTTAGAGCTTCACAGCATCTCTCTGACAGATGACAGCTATTCAGCCTTTATACACAATAAATAGAACATGTCAATAACTGCGATCAAAATAACAGAAATCTCTAAGTTATTCCATAATGAAGAATGTTATTAGTTTACCAAAAATTACCAAATAATTAGATTAATTAATAATTACATTTTCATATATATTCAATGTAAAATGTATTTTCTTTATTATTATTATTATTATTATTTTAACCTTATATTCCAGTTATATTTATATTGTGTATTGTAATACGTGTTATGAGTGAACCTACAGAGATGTTTTGGAGGCTTTGACCACTGGCAGCAGCCTCAGAAGACCCTCCTCTGAAGCAGAGTATTTCTTCAGGTCAAACACGTCCAGCTCCTCTTCTGATGTCACTAGGATGAAGGCCAGAGCAGACAGTTGAGCAGGAGAGAGAGATTCTCCGGAGAGACTTGATGATGTCAGGTACTGTTCGATCTCCTTCACTAGAGAACGGTCGTTCAGCTCATTCAGACAATGGAACAGATTGATGCTTTTCTCTGGAGAGAGATCTCCATCTATTTTCTCCTTGATGTAAGACACTGTTTTTGTATTGGTCAGTGAGCTAGTTCCTGTCGATCCCAGCAGACCTCGTAGGACAATCTGATTTTTCTCCAGAGAGAGGCCCAGGAGGAAGAGGAGGAACAAGTCCAGCTGTCCGTTCTCACTCTGTAAGGCCTTGTCCACACCATTCTGGTAGAGGAGGAGGAGTTTATCTTCCCCAGAGGTGGGTGGTTCTTCTGAGAGCAGATTGACACCATCGTTGATGAAGGACAGAAAGACATAAAGGGCAGCCAGAAACTCCTGGAGGCTCAGATGGACAAAGCAGAACACCCTGTCCTGGTACATCCCACACTCCTCTTTAAAGATCTGAGTGAACACTCCTGAGTACACTGAGGCTGCTCTGATATCGATGTCACACTCTGCCAGGTCTGCCTCGTAGAAGATCAGGTTGCCTTTCTCCAGCTGGTTAAAAGCCAGTTTTCCCAAAGAAAAAACAATCTTCCTGTTCTCTGGACCCCAGTATGGATCCGTGTCAGCTCTCCCATGATACTTCCTGTCCCCCTGTATCGACTGAACCCTCAGGAAGTGGCTGTACATCTGAGTCACGGTCTTGGGCATCTCTTCTCTCTGGGATTTTTTTAAGATGTCCTTGAGAACTGTTGCAGTGATCCAACAGAAGACTGGGATGTGACACATGATGTGGAGGCTTCGTGATTTCTTGACGTGGGAGATGATTGTGTTGGCCAGCTTCTCGTCTTTGAATCTCTTACTGAAATACTCCTCCTTTTGTGAGTCGGTGAACCCCCTCACCTCTGTTACCATGTCAACACACTCAGCAGGGATCCGATTGGCTGCCGCAGGGCGTGTGGTTATCCAGATGCGAGCGGAGGGAAGCAGGTCGCCCCTGATGAGGTTTGTCAGCAGCACATCCACCGAGGACGGCTCTTTGACATCAGTCCAGGTCTGGTTGTTCTGGAAGTTCAGAGGAAGTCGACACTCATCCAGACCATCCAAGATGAAGACAACTTCGAACAGTTCATATCTGCAGATTCCTGCTTCTTTAGTCTCACTAAAAAAGTGATAAAGAAGTTCCACCAAGCTAAACTCTTTTTCTTTCAGTAAATTCAGCTCTCTGAAAGTTAAAAGAAATGCGAAGTGTATGTCATGGTTGGCTTTGCCTTCAGCCCAGTCCAGAGTGAACTTTTGCGTTACGATGGTTTTACCAATGCCGGCCACTCCAGTTGTCAATATTGTTCTGATTGGTTGATCGTGTCCAGGTAAGGGTTTAAAGATGTCTTCACATTTAATTGGTGTTTCTTCCTTGGCTGGTTTCCTGGAAGCTGTTTCAATCAGTCTGACCTCATGTTCTTTGTTGACCTCTCCACTGCCTCTCTCTGTGATGAAGAGCTCTGTGTAGAAGTCATTCAGACCCGATTGATTTCCTGCTTTAGGGATTCCCTCAGACACAAACTTGAACTTCTTCTTCAAATGAGACTTGATTTTATGTTGGCACTCAACAGCAGCAGATCCTACATGAGAATGAACAGAAGACATCAGATAGTGGATTGTGACATCAGTTAAAGCATGTTAATATTACCTGTAAAATGATCAACATATTTACTGACTTCATTACTTGTGGTTCAAGAAGCTGGTCGTGACAAGGAATGGATACATATTTTTTTCTTTTTTCTTTGTTATTTACACTGCAAAATCATTGGTCTAATGATATTAATAATGATAGTGAATCAGTGGAAATTAACTTCATATGCTGATATAACAAGATAGTGCTGCATCTCTTCCACTTATTCCACTTATAGTTATTCTGCTGTTGATTTGCCATTTATTGTTTGCCCCATGCCATTAAAATCGCATTTGCCCTATTGTTTGTTAAATAACATTGGTCAGAATAAATTTGTGACTCGTGGTAAGTTTGAAATCTATGCAATAGCCAATGAAAGGAAAAAGGCAGAAGAAATTAGCCAATCTGGATAAGGTGACATTGCTACGTAGCGTTGTCAAATTATTATTCATGGCCCTGCCCACTTGGTTGGTTCGTAACCGCCCACAGAAATCCTGAAAGAGTCGCGATTGAGCTAGTGCTAATACGTGTACGTACAGATGCTGCGTGGTAACAGGCTAGTTAAATAATTTTGAATGCAATGGCAGTACGACATCGAACCTGTGTGTTATGCCAAGGCAAAACGTCCACTTTGCATCTCCTGCCAAAGACAGAGGAATTAAGGGAGACATGGTTGCAATTTATTTTTGGAGAAATTCCGAAAAACGATGGAACCAGATTAGTGCTTCGGCGCATTTCAGAGACGATGACTTTGTCAACTTCGGGGAGTACAGCAGTGGGTTTGCATCACTTTGTGAGTTGTGCCATCACGGAGGTTGCCCACTTCTCCAACAGCCGTAAGTACTTTTATCTACACAATGAAATCCTATTTAAGAAGTTATGTGTAACTACATGATCTATGTGCCCATTTTGGACAATGTTAGCATGAACAGTCAAAGTGGCACGTGCAGCTAGCGCTACCTTCATTCTATGGTAGCCGCTTAGTTATACTGATATGCTTGACACAAGGTTTTGACCGTATAGGTCTTTATCAGACTTGATGAAGACCTAGGAGCAGTTACGTATTTTAAGCACATAAGCTACGCCCACATAGCCGCTGGGAAGCAGGATCGAACACACAAGCTGCATTACCTTCACAGAGCCACTAGGAAGCAGGATCAAACTCATAAGCTGCAATAACTATTCCAGCCACAGATGGCAGAAACCTTTAGACAGGTGAGGAGGGCGGAGCCATTACGTCACACACGGCCACTTCACATAGGCCACGCCCACTTGATAGAAACCAGGACAGAGTTCAGATTGAGGGGACAGAGCTGATAGGCAGACCCGCGGAGAGACTCGGGCCTAAGCCCGGGTCTTGAAGTAGCTCACGGTATTTCACTCACAGGCGTTAGATACAATTCCCTCCCTTTTGCTTCATAGTTACCATACAAAATACTTTAACAAACAAAGTGAGTTAAAAGCGACCAAGGATTGGACTGCTTTCTTCAAAAAACTCGACACAGCTACGGTCGAAACGTTGTGTATCTAATACAATCACTGGAAGCAGAAGCGACAGTGTGCGGTTATACTTTTTCTTATTATCTGACAGACTCTTTACCCTGCACCTGTACAGAGTTGGATGTGCTTGCACTCTCTACTACTATCAGCGAGTTATAGCCATTAGGGATTTTCTGCCCATACACGGCATCAAAATTTGTATGTATGTGTATCATTTCTACATAGTTTTCTTCATGTCAGCACAACTGTCTTGTAGTCATGGTTACCAAACTAATCTGGCAGCAATCAGGATAATTTGCCTGTAGATGAGGATAATTTGTAGGCTAGCCTACTACTCAGATAAGTGAGTTATTTTATTGCAGTGTAAGTTAACATCTATGTACAATTTCCAGGACTGTTGTGGTAACAGCAGTTTGCTGTGTTTTTCCACCTCCTGGGTCTGCCACTCCTCCTGTCTGTCTCACTTCACACCTGGACCTATTCTGCAATCATGCTCACCTGGTCTTCATCTCCAATCAACTCCCCTTCATAAACCCTTGGATTCCCTGCTGTCGGTGCCAGATCGTACTACGCACTACTGTGGTAATGATACACGCCTGGCTCAAGTATTCGTGTTACCTCGCTCTCGCTCTCTCGTCTCTTGTTGTTTTTGACCACAACTCAACTCTGTTTTCCTCTGCCTGCAGTTATCCGGATCCTTCGCTCCAGTTCGCCTGCCTCGCTCCTTCCCCGGCTACCTCATCCAATACCTGCCTCCCCGCCTCGTTCAATAAACCCTTTTTCTTCAATTCAACTTCGTCTCCGTCTGCTCTTGGGTTCAGCATCGTTTAACCATAACAGAACGATCTGGCCAAGATGGACCCAGCGGACATTGACAGCATCCGCGGAGCTCTCGCCGCCCAAGGCGCTCAGGTTGCTGAGCACAGCAACGCTAAGATCGCTTTCGTTATTGGGTCACTTAAGGGCAATGCATTAGCATGGGCTTCAGCTTTATGGGAAAGTGATTCCCCAGTTAATGAAAACTTTGACCTTTTTGTAGCTGAATTGAGGAAGGTTTTTGATCACCCAGTGGAGGGAGGGGACTTTGCCAAGCGGCTTATTTCCTTGCGTCAGGGCTCCCGTAGCGTAGCCGAGTTCTCCGTCGAGTTCAGGACCTATGCAGCCAGGTCGGGCTGGAACGACAAGTCTCTACGTGGGCTTTTTATTTCCGGTCTCTGTGAGTCAATTAAAGATGAGCTGGCTACTAGGGAGGAGGCCGACACTCCCGACGAATTAATCTCCCTTTCCATTCGGCTGGATAATCGCCTACGTGAGCGGTGTAGGGAGAGGACAGGCAGTTCCGTGCCTGTCCTCGCTGCTTCACGTTTTCCACACTTCCCGAGAGCTGCTCTCTCTGCCCCCGTGACACGTGCTGTCACTGAAGAGGAGCCCATGCAGCTGGGGCGCACTCGTCTCACCCAAGCGGAGCGGTTTCATCGGATTAGGACCGGAGTGTGTCTGTACTGTGCCCTGCCCGGGCATCTCATCTCCACCTGTCCGTCACTGCCAAAAGACCGGGCTCAGCAGTGAGACTCGGGGCCCTGCTGAGCCACGCCCCCTCCGTCCCCGTTCCTCTCTCTTCACGCTCGCTGCTGGATGCCACTCTTCTGTTCCTCGGTCGTCCCCTTCCAGTATCGGCCCTTGTGGATTCGGGAGCGGATGAGAACTTCATCGACGCCGGTTTCGCATCTCAGGTTGGCATCATTTTAGAACAGTTACCCTCTCCCCTAAATGCTAACGCCTTAGATGGCCGCCACCTGGCCCTTATTACTCATCGTACTAAGCCCCTTGAATTAATTGTTTCTGGTAATCACCATGAAACACTTCAGTTTCATGTCATCCGGTCTCCCCTTACTCCCCTGGTCCTGGGTCACCCCTGGCTCAAGCGGCACAACCCCCATTTCGACTGGTCTTCTGGCAAGGTGGTGAATTGGAGCACTTTCTGTCATTCCACCTGCCTTCAGTCTGCCCTGTCTCCAGCAGAGGGAGGTGTTTCCTCGCCTCATGTACCCCGACCTCTCCTTGGTTCCCCCAACCTATCATGACCTAGGAGAGGTGTTTAGCAAGTGTCGTGCGCTCACCCTGCCTCCTCATCGCCCCTATGACTGCCCCATTGATCTCCTCCCCGGCGCCCCTTTGCCCAGTAGTCGCCTGCATAACTTGTCCCGTCCTGAGAGGGAGGCCATGGAGAAGTACACCAAGGAGTTTCTTTCGGCCGGCATCATAAGACCCTCCTCTTCTCCTGTTGGTGCAGGTTTCTTTTTTGTCTCCAAGAAGGACAAGTCTCTTCGTCCATGCATCGACTTCAGGGGACTCAACAACATCACAATCAAGAACAAGTATGCCCTACCCCTCATCAGTTCCGCATTCGAGCCACTGCAGGGCGCTACAGTCTTCTCGAAATTGGACCTACGCAATGCCTACCACCTGGTGCGTATCCGTGAAGGGGATGAGTGGAAGACTGCTTTTAACACCCCCCTCGGCCACTTTGAATACCTTGTCATGCCCTTCGGTCTCACTAATGCCCCTGCCGTGTTTCAGAACCTTGTAAACGACGTCCTCCGGGACTTTCTCAACCGCTCAGTTTTTGTCTATATAGACGACATACTTATTTTTTCTCGCAACCAGGAGGAGCACTGCCAGCATGTCCGACAAGTTCTTCAGCGGCTGTTGGAGAACAAACTATATGTGAAGGCCGAGAAGTGCGAGTTCAGTGTCACCTCTGTATCCTTCCTTGGGTTCATCATAGAGAGCGGACAAGTGAGGACCTGTCCTGAGAAGGTCAGTGCTGTGACAGACTGGCCCATTCCCAATTCTCGCAAGAAAGAGCAAAGCGAAATTTTTATATTGAATATTCATGAGAACAGCGATCCAATCAGAGCAACGCTCATTAATACATCAATATTCATGAGAGAGTCGTCTTTTCTACCAGGTTTTTCAGACATGCTAGAATAGCTTGAAATTAGATATCCAAGACATTACCAACACAAACAATGTTACAAACTCGATCAAAGGACATCAAGGATTATAAAAAAAATGAATGAAATGGGTGTGGCATGGGATCTTTAACATTCTTTAACCTGATGGACGCACGATAACCTTTCATATCTGGATCAAACCATTTAACTTCATACCCCACAATAACACTGCATATGTGGATCAAATCATTTAACCTGATACTCCCACGATAACCCTACATATCTGGAACAAACCATTTAACCTGATCGACCCACAATAACCGTTCATATCTGGATCAAACCATTAAACCCCCAAGAAGAAAGGTATCTCCACATTGATGAATAATAAATGAAGAAATCTCTTAACACTAAATTTGATTATGTAAATTAGTCCGAACAGAACAAATAAGAGTCTCATACCACTCTTTAAAACATACATTTTCATTCTTTTTTATCTTCTGCGCTTCAAAATAAAAGTCTCCTCTGTCTTCAAAATAAGAGTCTCTTACCCCCCCACAGTGTGTCGGCCAGTTCCTCCTGGTTCATCTCCATCAGGCAGAGCTTTGTGATCTCCACCACTCCCTGTATGGCGCGCCTCCTCTGCTCCTCGTTCTTACCATCCACCTCCTCCTCCTCCCTCTGACTCTCTGAGCATTGTGGGTAATCTGAGAAGAGATCTCTCCAGAGCTTCTTCAGCTCCTTGTCTAGGAAAGCTTGTGCGTTCTTCTCAGCCCTCTGGAACAGAACAAACATCAAGGAGAACTTTACTCTGAACTCACTGAGGACATCAGAAGCATCTGTCCTGGATTCCTGTCCCGCTGGTCTAAAGAGGGAAGCCTGGAGACGATGAGCACCACAAGGGATGCTTTCTAATGATCATGTAGAGCTGAAGTCAGATGTCTTGTTGGAAATACACACCATGATCAGCTCTCTTTGATGCTGCTGTACAGACTGAGCACTGGTAACCTTTGACCTCTGGTGGGGTTGTCTGTGGAGAGAACACACACACAGTAAACATAAAAAAAAACAGAGAGAGAGAGAGAGAGAATATTAATGTTTATAATTATACTGTGCAAGTATTCTGTGTAATTGTATTTATTTAGTTATTATTCTACTTTTTTTTACCTTTATTTTTATCTTTTTTATGTATTTTGTATTTTTGTTTTTTATCACTGAATTTCTCTTTCGCTTTGCTGCAATAACAAGTGATTCCCCCGTGTGGGATTCATTGAGTTGGCTTTGTGTGTGTGTGTGTGTGTGTGTGTGTGTGTGTGTGTGTGTGTGTGTGTGTGTGTGTGTGTGTGTGTGTGTGTGTGTGTGTGTGTGTTATGTGCAAGTCTGCTCCATTCTTTTGCAGTTCTCCTGGAGCTCCTCCTTCAGCCCCTCCTCCTCCTGATTACCTGGCACCTGCTGTTGCCTATAAAGCCTGGGAGGCTTTATTGGCTCTCTCTCTAGCCAGGGCCAGCAGCACGGTTCCCATTCACCAGTCTGTGTAACCTTTAGTGCCAATAAACCCGGTTTTCTTATACCTAATCCTTGTTTGTCGACTATATGTTACTCCCCTCGAGCCGGGTCGTAACATATTGGGGGCTCGTCCGGGATCAATCTGGATCAGTTTTGCAGAGTTAAATATTTCAAATTTCCCCCTAGACAGAGTAACCTGGTATGTTTTGGTGGTGTTTGGCAGTGTGGCTATGAGCAGTTTTTTTTTCATGGTGAGTATTGAATCTGAGTGCTATGATTTTAAGTTGTGAGTGATCCCCCCTGGTTAGTTAGGGAGTGTACCAGCTGGGCGGAGCAATCTGTCTTTCCATCGGTACACTATTTGTTATTTTGCCTTCTTTATTTTCGAGGTAATCCTGGGTGGAGACGTGTTCTCTGGTGGGGGCGAGCATTTCAGGGCCTTGGCCACATGGCTGAGGTTGACTGAGCTTTGTTTTAAAGAAGCCTCGAGCCCGGCACGCCTCAGAAGACCATTAGGGTTAGTTAAAGTTAGGCAGATACCAGGGGGCTTGCTTAGTTGATCATTTGCACTCGGAGGCTTGCTCACTGTGCTCAGCAGTGGTTGGTGTATTTGGTTATTTTTGCTTGGTGATTGAAGTTGTCTAGTATGGCGGCTATAGATGACTTTATTAGTGCACCCTCGGAGGAGTTGCTAGGTCAGCTCACTAAAGAACAGCTCCTTAGTCTTGCCAGTCATTATGACATTGAGATTGCCAGTAGTGATAAACGTCTTAAAGAGAGTGTAAGGGAAGCACTTAAGGCAGGCCTAGCAGAAGAAGGCATCCTGAGGACGTCGGCTCTACCAGCATACCAGCATCAACTTGTTCTTCCTCAAATGTCAGATGCTGTGCTGGAGTTCAGGTTGAAGGAGTTGGCGTTCCGAGAGTTAGAACTAGAGGATAAAGAAAAAGAGCGTATCCTTAAGGAAAGACAAATGCACCTAGAGCATGAGCGTTTCTTGAAAGAGCTTGAATTTAAGCATGCTGCTTTGAGCTCATCCAGTTCTGCCTCGGCTCAGTTTAGCGTAGCAAGAAACATCAGACTAGTACCTCCATTCGCTGAGAAAAATGTTGAGCGGTATTTCGCTCATTTTGAACGAGTGGCTACTGTTTCGGACTGGCCAATACATGCCTGGACATCGCTTTTGCAAAGCGTTCTGGTGGGAAAAGCACAAGACGCGTACGCTTCTTTAAACATTGAGGATGTCAAGGATTATGAAAAAGTTAAAGGTGCCATACTAAGAACTTATGAGCTCGTTCCTGAGGCGTACCGCCAGCGTTTTAGAGGCCTCAGTAAGTTGGATGAACAAACTTATGTTGAGTTTGCAAGAGAAAAGGAGATCAGTTTTAGTTCTTGGTGCAAGTCACAGAAGGCGGAAACTAAGGAGGATCTTAGACAATTAGTTCTGCTGGAGGATTTTAAAAATTGTCTGCCTGTTGCTGTGTGCACTTATCTCAATCAGCAAGAAGTGTCCACTCTTGTTGAGGCTGCTGTTCTAGCAGACAAGTTTGTGCTGACGCTCAAAGTGAACTTTGATAGCGACCAGGGTGAGCGAAGGGGAAGGACTGGTTTTGACAGATCTCGGTTTCCAACCACTTCCTCCACCTGCTCAAAGACTCCTCCTACCGTTTCTACAGCTTTCGTTAGAAGATCGGCTAATGTGAGTACTCCGTTGGAGAGGACTTGTTTTTATTGCAAAAAAAGTGGTCACTTTATTGCTGATTGCCCTGTCTTGGGTAAAAAACAAGAGTCTTATAAGCCTGTTGCCTTAGTAAAAACTGTGAGCAATTGTGCTGTCGACCAAACCATGGACCAACCCGCTCAAAAGAGTGAGCTGCCTGGTTCTTCGTCTTTTCTTATGGATGGTTGTGTCTCCCTTATCACTGATCCTTCAACCAAGCAACCGATTAAGATCTGGAGAGATAGTGGAGCTTTTCAGTCCTTGATTCTCCAGGACCTCCTACCGTTTTCTGAGCAGTCTAAGTTGGGTTCCAGTGTCCTCATACAAGGGTTTGGGGGGGGGTATCTGTCTCTGCCGATGCATAACCTTACCCTTGAAACGGGACTTGTTTCTGGGGAAGTAGCTGTAGCGGTTTGTTCGAGCATTCCCATTAAAGGGGTGTCCTTCATCTTGGGAAATGACCTAGCCGGTGGTAGGATGCTTGCGGCTCCTGAGGTTGTCCCCTTTCCTGTTGTGTCGAAACGCCCAGATGATCTTGAGAAGCAATTCCCAGAAGCATTCCCTGTCTGTGTTACTACCCGTGCCATGTCAGAGAAGAAGAAGCCAGACAAAGAAGCTGATTCTGATATCGCACTGTTTGACACATTTTTGGCGAAGGGTGACGTGTTGGGATTTGGAAAAGTGTTTCCCTCGTGTGACGAGCTCAAGTGTGAGCAGGGGAGAGATTCAACATTGTCTTCACTTTTTGACAAGGTTGTGCCTGAGGATGAGATGACAGCTGTGTCTTGTTGCTATTTTGTGGACAATGGTGTGTTAATGAGGAAGTGGACTTCTCCGACACTGTCCTGTCATGATGATTGGAGTAGTGTGTTTCAAGTTGTAGTGCCGAGTGTCTATCGACAGGATGTCTTGCAGTTGGCTCATGATCATTGCCTGGCCGGTCATATGGGGATTAGGAAAACTTTAGACAGAGTGATGATACATTTCTTTTGGCCTGGTGTGAAGTCTGATGTTGCTGAGCACTGTAGAACATGTCATGTGTGCCAAGTTATTGGTAAGCCCAACCAGAGGATTCCCCCAGCTCCTTTACATCCTATCCCTGCCATAGGAGAGCCCTTTGAGCGTATCCTGATTGATTGTGTTGGTCCCCTTCCTCGTACCAAGTCAGGTAACCAGTACCTATTGACGATCATGTGTACAGCTACCCGGTTTCCTGAAGCGATCCCTCTCCGTAGAATCACCGCTTCAGCTATTTCCAAGGCTCTCATCAAGTTCTTCACAGTGTTTGGCCTGCCAAGAATTATCCAGTCCGACCAGGGTTCGAATTTTATGGTGCTATCGAGCACCAGACTTCATCTGCTTATCATCCCGAGAGTCAAGGAGCCCTTGAGCGGTTTCATCAGACCCTAAAGACCATGCTACGAGCCTACTGTAAGGAGTTTGAGAGAGATTGGGATGAGGGAACCCCTTTGCTCCTCTTTGCGGCTAGAGAGGTCACTCAAGAGTCCCTTGGCTTTAGTCCGGCTGAACTGGTGTTCGGCCATACTGTGAGGGGCCCTTTGAAACTTTTGAAAGAAAGATGGTTGGCAAACCAGTCCCCCTCGACAAACTTGTTAGACTTTGTTTGTCATTTTAGGTCAAAACTGAACAAGGCGTGTGAGCTGGCGAGGCAGAACTTGGGGGAAGCCCAAGAACGGATGAAGGGGTGGTACGACCGAAGTGCAAAGCATCGAGTATTCTCCCCTGGCGAAAAGGTGTTGGTGCTGTTGCCAATTCTGGGGTCTGCGTTGCAGGCTCGATTTAGCGGTCCATATGTGGTTGAGCGTCGGGTGGGTGAGCTGGATTACTTGATAAAGACTCCAGAGCGAAAGCGTAAAACGCGTCTCTGTCATGTTAACCTTTTGAAAAAGTACTGTGAGAGGAGCCAGGCTGGGCTCTCAGGGGTGAGGGCAGTTGCTGGGGTGAAGACAGCTGCTGTGCTGAGCACTTCGATTCCTGTGGGTGAAAAGGACATTGATGGTGTTGTTGAACGTGGGGTCTCTTGCGCTAGGCTCCCAAACTCAGAAATTGTCGCAGATTTGGAGGTCCATCTGTCTTATCTCGATTCACCGCATCGGTCCGACGTTACTGAGGCTATTCGTAAATATCCTGCCCTGTTCTCTGATGTGCCTACTTGTACCAATGTTCTCCAGCATGACATTGATGTCGGGGATGCTGCACCTATTAGGCAACACCCTTATAGGGTAAATCCTGAGAAACGGCAGCTGATGAGTAAAGAGGTGGATTACATGTTGCAGCATGGCATTGCAGAACCTAGTGCTAGCCCGTGGAGCTCCCCGTGTTTGCTGGTTGATAAGTCAGATCGCACACCTCGATTTTGTACTGATCTTCGCAAGGTAAACTCTGTCACAAAGCCGGATTGCTATCCTCTTCCCCGTCTAGATGATTGCATTGACAGAGTAGGGTCTGCAGCTTTTGTCACTAAGTTAGACCTCCTGAAAGGCTACTGGCAGGTCCCTCTTACTCAGAGGGCTCGTGAAATCTCTGCCTTTGTGACTCCAGATGATTTTTGTCAGTATAGAGTTATGGCTTTTGGAATGCGGAATGCACCTGCCACATTCCAGCGTCTCGTTAACCTGGTGTTGAAAGGGGTTGCAGGTTGTGAAGCATACCTTGACGACATAGTTATTTATAGCTCCTCCTGGTCTCGGCACATAGCTCAGGTGGAGGAGGTATTTGGTAGGCTGGCTGCTGCCAATTTGACGGTGAACCTTGCCAAGTGTGAGTTTGGTCAGGCCACTGTGGCGTATCTAGGGAAGGTTGTTGGGCGGGGGGTAGTCTGTCCTATCGGCGCTAAAGTAGAGGCCATCTGCTGCTTTGGCGTTCCTACTTCTCGGGTCGAGCTGAAACGGTTTCTTGGCATGGCAGGCTACTACCGAAGTTTTTGTAAGAATTTTGCTACTGCGGCTGCCCCCTTGACTAGTTTACTTAGCCCAAAGGTCCACTTTGTTTGGACAGAGATGTGTCAGTTGGCATTTGAGAACCTGAAGGCCCTGTTGGTCAGTGCCCCAGTCCTGGCTGCCCCTGACTTTAACAAGCCATTTAAACTGGCTGTCGATGCTAGTGATGCTGGGGTAGGTGCTGCCCTACTTCAGGACGACTCATCAGGTGTTGAACATCCCGTTTGTTATTTTTCGAGAAAATTTGACATTCATCAGAAGCATTACTCTACCATCGAGAAAGAGGCCTTGGCCCTTATTTCTGCTCTGGACCACTTCGAGGTGTATGTCTCTTCCAGTCAGGTCCTGGTGGTCTACACGGACCATAACCCACTTGTGTTCCTCAGCAGAATGAGGAACTCCAACCACCGGCTGATGCGATGGAGTTTGTTCCTTCAGGGCTTCAACCTGGAGATAAAGCACATTCGGGGAAGGGACAATGTACTCGCTGATGCCCTTTCAAGATCATGAGTGTCCAAAAGCATCGGTGGTATAGGTTTTCATTTGTTTTGTTGTTTTTGGTTTGTGTAACTTGGCGGTTGCCTAGAGCAACCGTTTTAAGGGGGGGGGTGTTATGTGCAAGTCTGCTCCATTCTTTTGCAGTTCTCCTGGAGCTCCTCCTTCAGCCCCTCCTCCTCCTGATTACCTGGCACCTGCTGTTGCCTATAAAGCCTGGGAGGCTTTATTGGCTCTCTCTCTAGCCAGGGCCAGCAGCACGGTTCCCATTCACCAGTCTGTGTAACCTTTAGTGCCAATAAACCCGGTTTTCTTATACCTAATCCTTGTTTGTCGACTATATGTTACTCCCCTCGAGCCGGGTCGTAACAGTGTGTGTGTGTGTGTGTGTGTGTGTGTACTCGCCTAACTATCCAACAGTGGACTTCGGTGTCGTAACACCTTCACCAACAGGGGACCTCCGAGCCAAGAGGGGACATTTTTCAGGTCCCCTTTTGGTCATGCCTTAAATCAACCTAAAAACATGCCTAAAATATTTTGACGCATTTTCTCAACTTTCGCCAAGAGGGGACCTGAAAGTGTGTGAGTGTTTAGTCCATACTCTATAGCGCCTCTGCTGGCCAGAGCTTGATTTTCAACGACCAATCCACACACGTCGCTTCAAACACTCCTCTATTGTGTGAACGACCTGCAGCCATTCACACGTCTGTCAGAGTGTAGAGGGCTGTTAAACAGACTACTTAGTAAAGTCTCTTCAAACATGCAATCACGAAGAAAACCAGTCTCTTGAAACATGCAAACAACAAACAAACATAGTGTATTTTTCTAACAAAATGTAACTGCTCAGCTTTAAAAGTTCCATACTTTTTTTGTATGTAATGACAGGGGTCCACTGTTGGATAGCATGGAGCGACATTCACACTCCTGCTTTTATGAAAAGAGGAATTAACTATATATACTGTAAGGGAAAGATAGAGATCTCAACTGATGTAATAATTTGTCAAACTTGATTTGTTAGTGTGTTTTTAGGAATAGAATAGTCTAACAAAAACCTATCTATTCATTTGTATCAATAAAAATGATTAATAAATACAATTAAAATACAACATAAGGGTCTAGACCTTTGAAATTGTTCGATCCCCAAATAAGCCTTAATTTACCATTTTACAATGTACTTCAGTCCCCAATCTATTTTTAAAGAAATGCATTTGAATTGTTGATTTGCATCACAGAAAGTGGTCCACACTTGTACTGTATGGAATGACAGGGGTCCACTGTTGGCTGATACATGATGACAGAAGTTCCCTCTTAGATAGCATAGAGTGACATTCACACTCCAACATGGATGAGTAAAAAAATAAATAAGCTAAATGGATAGTTCTTAAGAGGTAATAACAATCTAAATATGATATATATATATATATATATATTCAAATATATATATATTCAAATATATATGTATACATATATATTGCGTTATTTTGCAAGTAAAGTTGCCCCAACAATGTTGTAATTGTGGCTTGTCATGAACCCAAATTTCTAAACTTAATAAAGTTTTTATTTCTTTACAACTAGAAACTTGTGTGCTTAGTCTACGGTTAAAGGAATGTATTTTATCTGTTGATTTGCATAACATAAGTTTTTCTAATGACAGGGGTCCACTGTTGGCTAGGACAAAATGACACAAGTCCCTTCTTAGATAGCATGGAGCGACATTCACACTCCTGCTTTTATGAAAAGAGGAATTAACTATATATACTGTAAGGGGAAGATAGTAATCTCAACTAATGTAATAATAATTTGTCAAACTTGATTTGTTAGTGTGTTTTTAGGAACAGAATAGTCTAACAAAAACCTATCTATTCATTTGTATCAATAAAAATGATTAACAAATAAAATTAAAATACAACATAAGGGTCTAGACCTTTGAAATTGTTCAATCCCCAAATAAGCCTTAATTTACCATTTTACAATGTACTTCAGTCCCCAATCTATTTTTAAAGAAATGCATTTGAATTGTTGATTTGCATCACAGAAAATGGTCCACACTTGTACTGTATGGAATGACAGGGGTCCACTGTTGGCTGATACATAATGACAGAAGTTCCCTCTTAGATAGCATAGAGTGACATTCACACTCTAACATGGATGAGTAAAATAGTAAATAAGCAAAATGGATAGTTCTTAAGAGATAATAACAATCAGAATATGATATATTTAGATTGTTATTATGATATATTTATATTGGCTATTACAAAATGACACAAGTCCCTTCTTAGATAGCACGGAGCGACATTCACACTCCTGCTTTTATGAAAGAGGAAATAACTATATATACTCAATGTTACTATGTTTTTGTAACAGAATCTTAGGGCTCAGCTTTAATGGATTGCTTAACCATTGTCAAGTATGAAACTGTATTAAATAAAGGGCTACCCAGGAGGCAAAGAACCAGTCAGCTAGAGGATGGCTAAATAATCATTCATGTCTCTCTACATATTTTTAAGAACAGTTGAGTGACCAGCAACCATGCGCTTCACAGATCCTAACTTTAAGCTTAAATTGTGGTGAGTGCTGCCTCTGAGAAGTGAGAAACTTAGAGCGGGGGAGGGTTGTTGCTCTCGTCTCGTATCGTGATGGGGGATGGTTACCTGAGTTGACGATGGTTGCTAGGCCTTTCTACAGTGAGTTTCAAGGTTGCTAACTTGCCTCTTGCCTCCATCTTTATTCTAGATTCTATCAAACTAGGCGGATTATTCTTTTGAATTCTAATAAATTGCTCTGATCATAATAAAATACTAATTTAACTATAGAGATACAGTAGGATTTTGTTAATATACCATTTCTTCACCACATTATATACCGCTTTTAGGGAGGGGGGGATGTGGAATGGATTTACATACTTTATGCTACTTAAGGGTGCACTCACACCTTGCTCAACTGGCCCCATTGTTCTCTGGCCTGCACTCACACCAGGCACGGCGTTATGGGTGGGCCTGACGGACCCAGGCCCACCCACTGTTCAACAGGCCCACCCAAAACTTTTCTTAAAAAGATAAAAAATAAAATAATATATATTATATATTTAATTTATTGCACAGTTCTTTTCAATGCTGTGGAATGAAAGCGTCAAGGGAAGTGTTTTTGCCTCTGAATCACGTCTTTGATATCACTCCGCATGTCAGGTATTCATAAACCCCAGTGTATTCGGTTGCTAAGCAACGTAAACGTCTTATGCAGACTATTTCTCTGCTAATCAACGCTACGAATAGTAATTATAAAAAGACAGACCTTGTGAAGTTCTTTTTTTGCATTGGCAATATAGCCTTTAACTTCACGTCTAATAGCCTCCAGTCCATCACCGCATCAGCGACAGACACGATTGATTTGATCGAGAACCTCAAACAAGAACTGACAGACATGTGCTCAGGTGACTGTGCGTTCTTAAACATGTTGGCAACAACAAATAAGATGATGGAGGATCATGATGTCAACAACTGGGATGTACCCAGTTTGCCCTCCCGCTCAAGAAATCTCCCAGGCCGATTTGAGGGAAGTATCTTCACATGCACGTTGGGGAAATCGACAAGAGTGAGGAGTGACAGTGACCTGCGCAACATTTCCAACGCGCTAATAGGCTGCCAGCTTAATGAACTGAACAACCGATTCCACAGTGACACCTATGGGCTCATGTCATCTGCAGCAATCCTGATGTCCCCATCCTCGATATAAATGACACCACTTTGGCTACTAAAGCGAACTCTCTCAATGATACAGGAAAGCGCTAGATAACCATATCAGAGTCGGAGCTCGCAGTGTTTGTGCAACTCAGAGAGAAGGAAAAAAGAGGAGAACATCTCAAAAGTATTCTTGAAGTGATGGACATATGCAATGAGGACGTTTTCCCGAATATCCATGCTTTCAAGCTCTGATCACACAATGACATCCTGTTTAGTTGAACGCGTCTTTTCCAGTGTCAACCGAATTAAAACAGCAAATAGGAGCACCATGCTTACAACTCGCCTTAAGTCCCTCTGTCTGTTGACATTTGAGAGACAGCTTACAGTAACTCTCGACTTCGATGAAAACATTGACATTTTCAAGAGCGAACCCCGCCGATTACTCCTGTAAATGAATTAATACATTTTCTTCTCATGCTCTCTCTTCTTCCCATGCCTATCTATTTTCATGTTTGGCAATCTTTTAATCCTGCCTGTTGGCGCAAAACTACCCAGTTATTATTTTGATGTTCTGCCCTTAAGGATATTGTTAGTTTGCCTGATAAGTTAAAGGCTTCTGAAAGGCTTTGTTTTTGAAATGCAGCAAAATAAATGTTGATATTGATGCTTGCTCTGATTTGCGTTAAAGGGCTGTTAACCTTCTGACCTCGGATGACCGTGAATTTGCGGTAGACTATTGTAGTTATTATCTCGTAGTAGCCTAAATTTGAATGCATGTTCCGTATAATAAGCCCAGCCAGTCTGTTGCGATGTCGAAATATTGTTGAAAACTTAAACAATTCAACAGAATTACGAAATAGTCGGCCTCATGTTATACAAGCAGAACTAAACTACGAGGGAAATATTCGATTCCTGACTACTTTTACAGTCTATCTATAGGCCTTAGGTCTATAAAGTGACATGCTAAAGCATGATGCGTAATTGAGATTCCAAAAGCGCTCTTCTTTGTTCATACCAACGTGAGCTGGATGACGTAGTCCTTGCGAGACTCTTCTTTCTTTATAGGTCCATGCCCTTCTTCCCCACAACAATCATTTTAAACAATGGCGGCAAGGGGTTCACGAGTGGGTTTACGTTGGTGCGATAGTGAAGTCGAGTGTTTACTTGAAATTTGGGCCGACGACAGCACTCAGTCGCAGCTGGACACCACGCTTGGTGATGACGTATTTATCGTATTACGACGTGATGACGTATGTATGAAGGAGCAATCGTGCCCAGGCCACGGCCTTTGGGAGCAGTGTGACCACGGGCCAGCGGGGGGAGGGGGGAAGGGGGGGAATCTTGCTGAATCTTCCTGCAGCAAGGAACAGGCAAACGGCCCTAGTGTGAGTGGCCCCTGAGAAGTGAGAGACGGGGGAGGGTTGTTGCTCTTGTCTCGTATCGTGATGGGGGGATGGTTACCTGAGTTGACGATGGTCGCTAGGCCTTTCTACAGTGAGTTTCAAGGTTGCTAACTTTTCTCTGGCAATGCAAGTGCAGACAGGTTGGCTTCCAGTTTTATTCTAGATACTATCAAACTAGCAGGTTTATTATTTTGAATTCGAATAAATTGCTCTGATCATAATAAAATACTAATTTAACTATAGAGATACAGTAGGATTTTGTTACTATACCATTTTGTTTCAAATCGCCACATTATATACTGCTTTAGGGAGGGGGGGGGGGGGGATGTGGAATGTATTTACATACTTTATGCTACTTAGGGTGCACTCACACCAACGCCGTTGGCAGTTTTCATTCCTAACTGGCTCAACTGGCCCCATTGTTCTCTGGCCTGCACTCACACTAGGCCAGGGGTCTTCAATTAAAATTGAACAAGGTCCAGTTACTAAAAATTCCTTCTAAGAAAGGTCCGAACCTACCACGTCCTAATAGCCTTCTTTTGTGTAATACAATCAACACGGCATATTACCTTATATTTTCAGATGTATTTATTTTCAATTTCCAAATAGCTTACTTTTAACCATGAAAAACTACTAAGTCAAAGTAACGCATATTAACATTGAAAAGTAAACAAAACAGGTACATTAGGCCTGCAATTCAAGTAAACATAAAAAGTGCATAAGGCCTACATGTGAAGTAAGCAGAACAGGAACACCAGGCCTTCATTTCAAATAAACACAAAAAGAGCATTAGGCCTTCAAGTAAGCAAAACAGTGTCTCAAGTGGTGTTAGACCCAACAGGTCCTCACAGATCTTTCTTGTCTTGATGAAACAATCGCACATAAACCAAAAGCTGGGCATTATCCCTTACATCTGAAGACTCATCAATGGCTAAGGATGGGGCACTATGAACAGCCGCATGAAGCTGTGACAGTGCGTCATCTGATAACATTTCGGATTTTCTGGTTGTCGTTGCAGCTCACATTGGGATTTGCTTTATTTTTTCACACAATTCATCCCTTTGTTTACCTTCAAATAACGTCTCGGCAGCGGCGTTCAAGCACTCCTTCACAACAGTCGTGTGAAGGAGTGCTTGATAAACAGTCAATTTATCACGGTTCAATCAATCAACAATCGCTGTTCCCTGCACTTGAACCGCCTTAAAGCTATCATCTGTCTTTTTGATGGAGTTACCTACAGCATATGTCAGAACCTGCACAATAGTATACAGACCATCAAAGAAAGTTTGATGTGTTGAATTTTGTTTTTAACTTTGTGCTGTTAAACAGAAAAGATGGTCCCCACTTGGATTGTACAGAATGACAGAAGTCCCCTCTTTGCCTGTACAAAATGATACTGGTCCCCTGTTCATTGGTATGGAGCGACACTTACACTCCAGCATTTATGTATTCATCAGGGTAGAAAAAAATTGTTAACTGCTTTCTCTATAGTACAAAATAAGTAATTTGCCATAGAGCCTTTACACAGTTCCTCCATAGTTCATAAGACATTTTGTCCTGAGAAAAAAAAACGTATACATAACAGGGCTAACTAGGGCTGTCAATCAATTCAAATATTTTATCGTGATTAATCGCATTATTGTCCATATTTAACTTGCAAATTGCCTATTAATTGCACATTTTTTAACCATTCTAAATATATCTTAAAAGATGATTACTGATTATTGATGAGGATTACATTTATTCTTTTCCACACTGCAGCAGGAGTGTGAGGGTCGCCCCTTACCATTTAACAGGGGACTTCTGTCATTGGATTGTACATGTTGTACAATCCAAGTGGGGACCATCTTTTCATATTTTAGAGCACAATGTTTGTCTGTTCTTTGAATGTGAACTTATGTAAGGGACAGTTTTTTCTAAATTATATTTTTCCACAATATCATGACTTCAGTTTTAACTACCACAATTTATCACGGTTCAATCAAGCAACAATCGCTGTTCCCTGCACTTGAACATCCTTAAAGCTATCACCTGTCTTTTTGATGGAGTTATCTACAGCATATGTCGGAACCTGCACAATAGTATACAGACCATTCCAGAAAGTTTACAGTTTTTCTCAGTCGCTTTGGTTAATTTCTCAGATCAGAATTGAAATTCTCAAAACTACCTGTTCAATTTTCACATCAGTGTGTCACTTGTGCACATGAAAAAAACAGTTTCTCATTTATTTGAAAACGTTGCGAATGCTTTGGTACATCCATGCACATGATTATGTACAATTCTCTGCTCTTTCCTACATTATCAATTGCTTATGTTATGTTGATCAAAATGTATTGCAATGGTCTCTATGGAAGAGTCTCACCCCCACAACATTTAGGTATTAGTTCATTGCATAAGTCTTTGCATGCAAAATGGTTGAACAAGTTGTCATAATATGTCAAACATATTTCTATACATTTCTATACACTGGCCTTAGACTCTTTTTTTTGTTCTTTTTTCTAAATCTATCCTGAATTGGTCAATTGCTACCAGTTGAATCTTGCCTTTCTCTAAAGAAGGGAAATGTGTAAAGTGTTAGTTCAACCAACGATCAACCAATAGCTCAAAGGTGCATCTCCTGAACCGTGAACTGGCAAGTATATAGCTGGAGCACAACACAATGTTACAGTAAATTGTCTGAGAATTTGTGGCCCAACACACAGGAACGTCAGGAGTTGTAGGATGACTGCACTGTAATTCCGACAGCAATGCATGTACAGTTTTCCCTAAGGAGATTTTCCTATGTTCACATTTCTAGCAATGACATGGTCTGTCAACAAATTGCAGTACAAACAGTCAAAGCGTAAATGTGAATCTTGTCCAGTCTCTTGCAATCAATCTCCCACATACACTAAGGTGTAACTTACAATTTACAATAATTGTCTTCAAAACTTTAGCCATAGTTTACATCAGATTATCCCTCAAGAGTACACTGTTATATTGACAACATGACTAAGCAATTTGACTGTCTTATCCGTAGACAATGACGCAAGGACTTGTCATTCTGATGGCACTGACATGTTCATTGAACTTTTGAGAGATGAGCTAAGGATTTTGAGCAAGAGACTGGCTTTTGCAGGTAATCCATGGTGTTTTGCTATTTGAACGCATTGTTTTGAGAAATGCACTTACTGCTTTGCAAATTTCATTTCTGATCTGAGAAATGTACCAAAGCGACTGAGAAAAACTGTAATGTGTAGAATTTTGTTTTTAAATTTGTGCTGTTAAACAGAAAAGATGGTCCCCACTTGGAATGTACAGAATGACAGAAGTCCCCTCTTTGCCTGTACAAAATGACACTGGTCCCCTGTTAAATGGTATGGAGCGACACTTACACTCCAGCATTTATGTATACATATGGGTTGGAAAAAAATGGTTAACTGCTTTCTCTATCGCAAAAAAATAAATAATTTGGACAGTTTAGACAGTTCTTCCATAGTTCAAAAGAGACATTTTGTCATGAGATAAAAAACGTTTATATAACAGGGCTAACTAGGGCTGTCAATTAATTAAAATATTTAATCGTGATTAATCGCATTATTGTCCATATTTAACTTGCAAATTGCAAATTAATCGCACATTTTTTAACCCTTCTAAATATATCTTAAAAGATGATCATAGATTATTGATGAGGATTACATTTTTTCTTTTCCACACTTCATGAATAGATACATGCAGGAGTGTGAGGGTCGCCCCTTACCATTTAACAGGGGACTTCTGTCATGTTTTATAATCCAAGTGGGGACCATCTTTTATATTTTAGAGCACAAAGTTTGTCTGTTCTTTGAATGTGAATTTATGTATGGGACAGTTTTTTCTAGATTATATTTTCCCACAATAACATGACTTCAGTTTTAACTACCACAATTTATCACAGTTCAATCAATCAACAATCGCTGTTCCCTGCACTTGAACCGTCTTAAAGCTATCATCTGTCTTTTTGATGGAGTTACCTACAGCATATGTCAGAACCTGCACAATAGTATACAGACCATCAAAGAAAGTTTGATGTGTAGAATTTTGTTTTTAACTTTGTGCCGTCAAACAGAAAAGATGGTCCCCACTTGGATTGTACAGAATGACAGAAGTCCCCTCTTTGCCTGTACAAAATGACACTGGTCCCCTGTTCAATGGTATGGAGCGACACTTACACTCCAGCATTTATGTATTCATTAGGGTAGAAAATAATTGTTAACTGCTTTCCCTATAGTAAAAAATAAATAATTTGCCATAGAGCCTTTAGACAGTTCTTCCATAGTTCATAAGAGACTTTTTTTCGTGAGAAAAAAAGACGTATAGATAACAGGGCTAACTAGGGCTGTCAATCAATAAAAATATTTAATGATGATTAATCGCCTTATTGTCCATATTTAACTTGCAAATTGCAAATTAAACGCACATCTTTTAACCCTTCTAAATATATCTTAAAAGATGATTACTGATTATTGATGAGGATTACATTTATTCTTTTCCACACATGAAAAGATCCATGCAGGAGTGTGAGGGTCGCCCCATACCATTTAACAGGGGACTCGTCATGTCATGTTTTACAATCCAAATGGGGACCATCTTTTATATTTTCCCATGTAAACGCACTGAAAGAAGCAACAGTTGCAGTTGGCAAACACTCATTGAGTGAAACAAGAGGCACAGACAGCGCCCTTGCTGCAGTGAATGGAGTCCCCTCTTTGATATGTAAATATCGCTTAAGTATTCAAGTCCCCTCTTGGCAACTTCTTTAAAAGAAATAAAAAAACCACATTTGAAGTTATATTATGACAAAATAACTTAAAACTAAACTCTGTATTATGTTTTTGTATTTTTTAAATGACCAGAAATAGAGGTCCACACTTGGTCGATGAAAACCGATAGTCCCCTGTTGGTATGGTAAACGTGTGTGTGTGTGTGTGTGTGTGTGTGTGTGTGTGTGTGTGTGTGTGTGTGTGTGTGTGTGTGTGTGTGTGTGTGTGTGTGTGTGTGTGTGTGTGTGTGTGTGTGTGTAAGGAGTATAGGTAAACCAGTAAAAAAAATCTTCAGTTAGTTAATGATTGCTTGTGAGAGAGAGTATCAGTAGAGTCTGGTAACAACCAACTGTTCTGTTGTCATTGTCTGTTTAATATTCCTACCTCTCCTCTCTGGAGGGGTGTCCATCTTTAAAGAGAGGAGGATGATCCATAGAGCGGTCACTCTTCATAGAGACACAGCTGGGTCCAGGGGAGTCTGCTCTCTGCTGCTGGACTCTTCTAGAAAAATAATAATCAGGATTTATGGTCGTTTGATAGATGCTGTTTTTTTTATAATCTCTGATATTTACTCACTTTGGTTCAAAACAGTTAATTCTTTCCATTAACCGGTCACTCTTCATGGAGACACAGCTGGGTCCAGGTGAGTCTGCTCTCTCCTGCTGGACTCTTCTAGAAAAACAAGAACCAGGATTTATCGACGTTTGATAGAAGCTGTATCGTTATGATCTCTGATAAATCCTTACCTCTTCTCAATAGACTGATTTCCATCTTTAAACCCAACAGGATTATACATAGAGCGGTCACTCTTCATGGAGACACAGCTGGGTCCAGGGGAGTCTGCTCTATCCTGTTTCTCTGGGCTTCGACAGACACACACACACACACAAACACACACAAACACGCAAACGCAAACACACACACACACAAACACACACACACACACACACACACACCTTTTACTCAGACTAATGATGGAGCCATGATGCATCACTGCTGAGCTCTGAGATGGACCACAGTCACAGACAGAGAGATCCTCTTCTTACCTCTTAGCTTTGCTCCGGCGGCCATGTTCCCCAGACAGAGTGGTCTTAGAGGTAGGACCCCCCTCCTCTATCTCCTCATCCATAGTAGACTGGAGACCTGGACACAAACACAACTCCATATTGTTTCTACTGCCACTCGGCGTTGGTTTACTCTCTGCTTTCATATGAGCTGTGTATTCCGCTCACAGGGGGCTGGTGTCTCTGTTAACTTTGGACAAGAGGCAGGGTCTCTCCTAGACGCAGATTCATAGACCTTCTCATTCCCAGAGGTTTCTAATCTACTCTTTAATAACGTATCATCATTCAACACAGAAGGTCTCAAAAGGCTACAAAATGTGTCTGATAAGATCAAGTTCACCGTGCGGATATCATACCAACTGCTCCCTGTGCTGGTTAAACCGCTCTGGAGGCAGGACCATATATGGACTTCCTCATGTGGTATGACATCACAACCAGATCTGTGAGGCAGGCCCACAGAGAACAAGACCCGGTAAGAGAAGTCGTTTAAACACCTTCACAAAGCAAGATGGCCGTCTTGCTGTCTAAATAATGTTATCATAATACTGCACTACAAATATAACAGCTGTACATTCTGTCCTAAGTACCTTTAAAGTCACCCAAGGACACACAAGAAGAAAAAGTCATTATTAACGTCAACCTGACACTTGACTCCAGGCTGGAAGGTTCAGGGTTCGATCCCCAATGCCCACAGACTAACAGGTATCATTCTACAGAGCTGGAATCTTAAAAATGATCAACCTACTGATAAGATTCAAAGTTATTCATATTTATGATCTATCATAGATAAGAGTGGACTACAGTATCTTAGTCTTCTTCCTACAGTGTCAAAGTGAGCCACAACATACTATCCGACTCATACAAAGGAAATGGTGAACCAACCAGTTGGACCAGTTCCCCTCCCAGTTCATACTCTAACCTCTTATAGGTGGTTGATCCATGACCTCATTCAATGATGAATAGTAATCACTGTTTTAAAAAATGAAGAATGGACAGAGAGCTCTGAGCACTGTCCACTCTGAGTAGGCTACAGAGTACTCAGAGTGAGCAGAGTTCTCAGAGTTCACACAAACACACACATAAAAGAAAAAAAGTCACAAACGTTCTACTCTTCTGCAGTCCGTGATTCAATCAACTCCAGCGGTAGTAAAGTGGATCATTTTGCTAGGTCCGTTTTGAAACCCTTGAAAAGGTGCACTGCAGCACCGCCTGCTGGTGAGAGGATGTCAGTGGGATTGGCTGAGCTGAAGAACACGGACCAGTCGTCACCAGTGACTTCTGTGTTGAGGCGGTCGCGGCAGTGTTAATTCACCTTGAAGGTCATGTCCCTCTCATACGAGTGATGCTCTCAGATATAGAGTAGGCCTTCACTACTGCAGAATGATGCAGGCCCACAGAGAACAAGACCCAGTACAAGATGACGTTCAAACACCTTCACTAACCAAGATGGCCGTCTTCCTGTCGAAATAATATAATCATAATACCTCACTACAAATATAACCACTGTCCATTCTATCCTCAGTACCTTTAAAGTCACCACAGGACCCGTGATTAAGAACCAATACTGAATCAGACAAAACAGTCATTATTAACCTCAACCTGACGCTCGACTCAAGGCTGAAGGTTCTGGGTTCGATCCCCAAAGCCCGCAGGTCCCATGACATGAAAATCTCACTTTGGGAGGTTTTCTAACATAAATATGAGTTCCCCTAGCCTGCCTATGGTCCCCCAGTGGCTAAAACTTGCGTTTGGTGTAAAACTAGCACTAGCTGTTCTGATCGCCTTTGAAAAAACGGAGGCTCAAGCGCGCTGATTTGGAATGTCTGTGCTCATGACGTCATCAGGAATCTCAGCTCCTCCCCTTACTCTGCCTGGCCCGCCCAGAGACGTTGGCCCGCCAATGAGACTCGACCGTGCGAGCGCCACATGTGTGTGTGTGAATGCACACACTGTAACGCAAGTGTTTCTTGTCGGTTCTTTGACGTGTCTTGTATTTCCACAACGAGACTGTCGTGGGGGTTATCTAAGCCATGGTTGAGAAGGAATTGGGGGAAAGGAACTTTGGTTTGACTCGCTGAAGTACATGAACTGCGACATGCCGCCGGTTGCAAAGGGATCTTTGCCGGGCAGCGCTTATGCACCTCCGCCTCCGGCGGTGGTCCCTCAGCGGGGCTCAAGCGGGAGACATTCGCCGCCAACAATCCCTTTCTCCTCCATGTCGTGGTTCATGTTCTTGAGGGAGTCAAAGCCAAAGTTCCTTCCCCCCAATTCATTCTCAACCTTGGCTGAGATAACCCCCAATACGAGTCTCGTTGTAGAAATACCAGATACGAGAGTCCGACGTGTTATGCGCCATCACACAGCAGAACGGTTATCCAAATAACAAGGAAGTGTACAACACTTGCGTTACAGTCCTGGAGCTCTATATCTAAATAATATCATATACATAGATATCTATATCATATAACATATTGTGTGCGCCTCCAGACGATATTATGAATCACAAACGACTTTGTCGGGTTCTGCGACGTCTCTGGTTCTTCCACTTTCACATCAACCTGAAGTCGACTGAACCGCGCGCTGCCTGCTGCCCGCTGCCGGGCGATGGTGCCTCGCGGCAACTGGCGGCATGTCGCAGTTCATGTACTTCAGCGAGTCAAACCAAAGTTCCTTTCCCCCAATTCCTTCTCAACCATGGCTCAGATAACCCCCACGACAGTCTCGTTGTGGAAATACAAGACACGTCAAAGAACCGACAAGAAACACTTGCGTTACAGTGTGTGTATTCACATTGATGTGGACGTTTAAGAACCAGGAACGTCGGAGAACCCAACGCGGTCGTTTGAGATTCATAATATCGGCTCACACAGCTTTTGGCCGTGATAATATATATTATATGATATAGATATCTGTGTAGGCTATATGATAATATTTAGATATAGAGCTCCAGGACTCCCGTGTGTTCTAGAATATTTACAGAACACGGCTAAAGGCTGTGTGTGCCTCGCCATTGCGATACATCCACTGTAAACAGAGCGCATGGTGGCTGCAAGCTGCTCAGGGCCACACCCCCACCCTCCTCCTTGACACGCCCACCGAAACAGCGCATTTGGGGGAAGCTCAATGTGCGACTGGCTCGGAGTGGCTGTAACTCTGCACCACGGCTGAATTTAGGGAACGTCTTTGAATACTGTGTTAGTTGCCCACTAATACCTATATTAAAGAATACATAAAATAGCATGTCATGGGACCTTTAACAAGTAGCATTCTACAAAGCAGGAATCTTGAAAAATTATTCAATAGTAATTTTGACAAATAGCAATGCATCCATACATTGACTAACGTTTTTAACCATGTGGTTTTACAGGAAACTGACCAACCTATTGATAAGACTCAAAGTTATTCATATTTCTGATCTATCATGGATCAGAGTGGACTACAGTACCTTAGTCGTCTTCCTGCTGTGATGAAGTGAGGCACACCAAACCGTCTGACTCATATCAAGGAAATGATGTCCAACCAGTTGAACCTCTTCCCCTCCCAGTTCATACTCCTCCCAGACTCTGCGTTTATATGAGCTGTGTTTTTACGCTCACAGGGGGCTGTTGTCTCTGTTAACTTTGGACAAGAGGCAGGGTCTCTCCTAGATGCAGATTCATAGACCCTCTCATTCTCAAGGGGGGCAGGACTATATATGGACTACCACGTGTGGTATGACATCACAACACGATCTGTGATGCGGGCCCACAGAGTACAAGACCCAGTACAAGATGAAGTTTAAACGTCTTCACTAACCAAGATTCCTGTCTAAATAATGTAATCATAATACCGGACTGCAAATATAACAACAGTTCATCCAGTTCCCCTCCCAGTTCAAACTCCTCCCAGACTAACCTCGAATAGGCGGCTGATCCATGACTTCACTAAGTGATAAATAATAATCAGCTTATTGAAGGATGGACAGATAGCTCTGAGCTCTGTCCACTCAGAGTACAGAATACTCGGCGTACAGAGTACTCAGAGTACACAGAGTACTCAGAATGAACACACACACACTAACACACACACACACAGAATCACAGACGCCACCGTGGGCGGTGGGGCTCTCGTACCGCTGGAATCTCCTGACACAATTACAGGTCTTACTTCACTGGACGACATTTTATGTATTGGCAGATTAGGTGTCATGACGCTGGTGACGGTGTTATCGCTTTACCAAGTAGGGAAAACAACAAAACACAATGATAACCTCAATTTAGTACATACAACAACGATGATCTCGCTTTAGTACATAATACAACAACGATGATCTCACTTTAGTACACAACACAATAATGATCTCACTTTAGTACACAACACAATGATGATCACACTTTAGTACATAATACAACACAATGATGATCTCACTTTAGTACACTCTTTTGACGTCAGGAGACAAGATGGAGGCCCGTGTTGTTGCACTTTGTACAGTTGGTGTTGTGGTGCTCCAGAGGTGTAGCCATGGTTTCAACATTGGGGGGGACAAATGCCTGGGGGCGGGGTCCGGCCCCCCCAGGCAAAGATTTTGAACATGCATTAATCTAGTGCACTCTGAGAGCAAAATCTCAATACCTAGCACCTAATTTTGAAGACCTTTCTAGGGATGGATGTTTAAAACACTTTAATACTGGATGTGACCAAGCAGTCTGGGAGTGTGGAAGACTTGAAATTGGGAAAAGGTTTACACACAAATACTTCAGAGCTCTGTTTTCCTTTACTTTTTTAATTAAATATAACATTTTGTGCTCCTCAATATTTCAACCAATCCAGTCAGTTTTCCCACATTCAATTCACTGATGTTTTGTCTTTCTTACAAAACACACACAAACAAACACCTGCACCACCACAACGAGGACACAAAATCCAGCCAGTTCTTACTTCCATTACATTTTTTATTGCATAACCTTCACATTTGCCAATGTTGAGTAAAACCCACCCAGGTGCATCTATCTCATGGACCTAAATAGAAGTCACCCCAAAACTTTTGTTACCCCTCAGATTTTCTGATATTTTCAACCACTTGTTTAATAAATACATAGATGAGTTTCATGAGAGAGCGCACTGAGCTAATCTCATGGTGGAACCATTTGCCGTAATGAATGATGCACTGTTAAAGAATTGGACATGTCAAGGACATAACCTAAATGTTTTCTGATTAGTTATGGATTAATCTATGAATACATACATTATACAATGTTTTGTAACTTTGAATGAGACTTGACTTAAGAATTATTATATTGCTATATTAGCAACTGCAACGCTGCTGTGTAAAGTTGTGTGTCAACTGAAGGAGGCGAGAAAAAAAAAGAGATGAAGATGATGAAGACAGCGGTTTTAGTATCGATACTGTTGCACATAAGTATCTAATCCTTTATTATTTTTTTTAATTTTAATCGATTAGTATCTGACTATACATTGACAACCCTACACTATATACATGTGTGTTAACAGGATTCTGCTTGAATGTCATGATTCGGTCTTAACCTTTCATATTTACTCCTCTCTTAGGCGACTCACCTTTCATCCTCCAAACTTTCTGTCTCTCCCGCTGGCTCACTAGCTCTACTCTGAACACAACAGAGGAAACATGGAAGGAATAATATCACAGATATCAGCAAACTATTTACCAGCAGACTACTGAAACACACTATAGACATCAGTGCCACTGCCAACAGGATTCTGCTCTAATGTCACAATTCGGTTTAAACCATTAATATTTACTCTTTGACAATCATTTTGCAGACGCTTTTAACCAAAGTAACTTACAAATTGCATTGAACATAGGAAAAGCCAAGGCTCTACTAGTTTCCAGAACTCCTCTCTTAGGCTACTCACCTCTATGTCACTACCAGATTGACACACACTGCTTTCATCCTCCAAACGTTCTTGCTCTCTCTGTGCTTCACTCTCTTTATTCTGAACACACCAAAGTGAACATGCCACAGGGAAGATCCACATCCTCATTGTACCCAGCACTTCTGAAAATGCACTTCCGAATGCATCTCTGTCACCAGCACATTTAAAACCAAACGGCCCATGCATTTAGATCTAATGGGGAACATTTCGGAACATTGAGACGTCGGGATAATAATGAGGCGTTGGAATTACGGAATGGGGCCGGGGCCGGGGCCAACGTCATCTAGCTGGCTTATTACATAGGTAACACATAGCTAATGATGCTGCTCGCTAGAGAAGCGACAAAAACCCACGAAATTTGATAGACACTATCAAAAGCTTCATAACCTACCTGTGTTTTCGATCGTAACATGCCACTAATTTGCTGTTGTTGATGTTTTTGATTCCATGGTCATGTAAAAAAGACAGTTGATGACCAATGCAATCGAGTGACAAGTCACCGTCACCGAGACGCACGTGCGGGGACGAATCAAATCATGGATCTATCCCATTGGCTAGCTAGCCCGAACAGCCATATTCTCATTGGCTGTAAGAGCTGTAGATAGAATCGGATTGAGTTATTTAGGGTGTGCGGCGCGCACTGTGTGCAGAGATGCGTTCAGGGAACGGAGTGTACAGTACTTCAGGGAAAACCTAAGTGTTCTACCCAGTGGCGTAACTATCTGTAAGCAGGGTATGCGGGCGCGTACGGGCCCGGGCCAATCAGGGGCCCGCCCGTCGGTCTTCGAAATGTTCCACTTACGATACTCTCAATTGAGAATGCCCGTGCGCGTCACCTGGACGTGAAGGACTTAATTGACTTCGCTCAGAGGAAAGCCCGGAAAATGCAGCTATGATGTAAGTAAGCACATTTTTATCTATTTAAATGATCGGGTATTGCCTTTTAGTTTGTATTGTGTCTTTGGTCCTTTGGTGTGCAGTTCTTCCGTACCCCCCCCCCCCCCGTCAACAATCGCTCCGAACCCCCCCCCCCCCCCGTCAACAAGGCCTGCCTTGAACATCCTGCATACGGGCCCGTCGTTGTCTTATTACGCCACTGGTTCTACCCATAGAAATATTGAATTGCTATATCCCTATTCCCAGCCATTTATTGGGGGGGACATTTTGGGCATATCTGAACATTGGGGGGGACTTGTACCCCCCAATGTATATGGCCGCTATGCCTATGTGGTGCTCGGTTTCTGGCGGGAACCCAGGCTGCAGCTACCAGGGCATTCCACAGCCAACACTCAGCACACCATGTGACCCAGGCAGCCAATCAGGTCGCCCAGGCAGCCTGTCTCAAAACCAGTCAGATCAGTTCTGGGCAAGCAGCCATCTTGGTTCTACACGCGAGCTGGGTGGGGAACTGAATGAGGATTTATACATTCTATTATTTGATCTGCAGAAAGATTATATCTCTGTTTTCCTGATGTTAAACGAGTCATATTATGTTGTTTTCCCAACAAGTAAACAAAGTATTTGACTTCCAGAAAACATTTTTTTGAAGCTGTTAGCTGGAAATAGCTTTTAGGAAAAAAATTATTTGCCCAACGCAATTCCCCTCTGTTTCAGTCCCTTCAGAATGCACTGTTTCTGGTGTCTGTAGCTTTAATACAAATGAGCTGCTGCCCATTGACCAATGAGCTGTCAGAGTGAACCACAACATGGAGGAGAAGTGATTGTTGCCGTGTGCGGACTCCTGGAGCACTTTATCTATATAATATAATATAATATAATGATAATAATAATTATATTAAACATGGGTATTTATATAATATTATATCTAATATCAAGGCCAAAGGCTATGTGCACCTCGGATGATATGAATCATAAAGACTGCGTCTGAAGTCTCTGGTACTTCCACAACAAGTAAAGACTTGTAGTGGAGGATATCTCGGCCATGGTTGAAAATAATTGGGTGAAAGGAACTTTGGCCTTGACTCTCTGAAGTCCATGAACCGCGACATGGAGGCGAAAGGGATTGTCAGCCAAGCTCACACATACCTACACACACACACACACGGATCTGACTGGGGATAGGAGAGGTTAATTCACTTGAGGTGGTAAACAGGTTATGTTTTTAAACTGTTTATTCTCTTGCCAGAAGGACTATCTAGACCTGGCTACTTATAAATATTTATGATTATTTTTACTTTTTATTTTATTTATTTTACCCCAAAATTATATTCAGGGCTAACTACATAAAATCCGGGGCTTTAACCCTGAATAAACCAGCAAAGTGACGCCCCTGGGTTCTGGGTTCTTGGTTCAGGGTCTGGGTTTAGGTCCTGGGTTCAGGGTCTGAGTCCAGGGCCTCATCAACCAGGTAAACACACGTCCTGCCGTCCTCTGAGCTCCAGGAAACGCACCAAGTTCCAGGTGGTTCATATTTTGCTCAGACCTCATTCACTCAATACATTCATCATCCAAAATCTGACGGCAGCTGACCTCAGATCTGTTGAACTGTGCTTTTATTTCTTTCACATCATACGTTTCGACCAATCCTGTTGCTGGAGGCAGAGTTATTTGCAGACAAACTAGACCAACCCATGAACATTTTAAAATGTAAATGCACACACACCTTCCTGTATAATAAATTGAGGTGTATGACAGCTCCATCTGCTGGACAGTTTGAACAACAGTCTCACACCAAACTACATTTTCCGTTTGAACCAACGTAGCTGTAGTACATTGATGTGAGACCGGATTGGTCGTTTGAACGTGTGGTAGTAGCAGAGAATGGCCTGCGGGGGCAGTATGCACATTGTTAAATACATGAATAGGCTTGAATTTAGTAGTAATATGGATGTTTTATGTTTTTACTAGTGCTGTCAGTTAAACGCGTTATTAACGGCGTTAACGCAAACCAATTTTAACGGCGTTAATTTTTTTATCGCGCGATTAACGCAATTTATTTATTTAATTAAAAAAAAATAATAATCTTTGGCTCAAAACAAAGAAGCAGTAGCCTGACTGCTATGTTCAAGGCAGTATGTTTGTATGTTCATCGTTTAATTGCACGATAGGCTTTTTTTTTGTATCGTCCTGTTTTGATCAGTATATGCCAATGTTGTTATCAATAAAAAAACATTTGCACAAGGCAAGCCGATGCACTTCACCATGTTGATAAGAGCATTAAAATGAGAAAAATTAATGTGACAAAGAAATCAAGGGATATTTAGCATCGAAAAACAATGTGCGATTAATCGTGATTAATCGTGAGTTAAGTATGACATTAATGCGATTAATCGCGATTACATATTTTAATCGCTTGACAGCACTAGTTTTTACATAATGGATTATGTGAACATTGCTGAATAACATTCATCAAGTATATTAAATGTATTGCTTAGCTAGACATTAACCAAGTTAAAGGACAATTAATGAACCGCACCAAACATGCATAAGTCAATGTAGGATTTGAATATACAGTAAAAACAAAAACACTTAACAGAAGTTGAATACATACTTTTGTAAAGGAAAGCAGAGGAAAACTTTTCCCAAATTAATAATTTCAAAATGTCACCACCATTCAGAAAGCAAGTGAAGAGGTTTGTGTTAAAGCACTCCTCCCTGACCAGCTCTGTCCCTGCAGCTCTGTCCCTGACTCTAAACCCTGACGCTGAACCCTCTGAGGGCAGGAAGACGCTCCTTCAGTGTAAAGGTTCAAGAAGACACTCCTTCAGAGTAAAGGTTCGAACCACGGAGAAGGAAGAAGGGGAAGGAGTAGAGAGTAGTGAAGTAGTGAGGTTAGTGACAGACTTGAGGGAAGGCGTGTGGAAACACACAGGTTCATGTGGGGTCAAGATGATCACTCCCACTGGAGGTCAGTGATCCATCAGCCTCAGACCACTGAGCTCAGCAGGTCTTCTGGAGGACGAGGCTCAGGTGAACTGAGGAGATGGGACCAGCAGGATGTCAGGATCAGGTGGGACTCAGCTCAGGTGAGTCTGCCCCCGACCAAACACGATCAGGTGAGGTTCAGCCTTCTGTGTTAAAAAAGAAAAAAAAAGAAAACATGTGTTAACAATTAATATTAATACTAATTCTTATAACAATAACAGTTATTATTATTTACATTTACATTTAGGGCATTTAGCAGACGATGTTATCCAAAGCGACTTACAATAAGTACATTTATCATAAGAAGTGAAACAACCAATCACAGTAAAGATGTTCATAGCACCAAGTACTAACAATCGCTAGGCTAACCCATTCCCTGTGTACACAGTGATAGCAGCTACTGCAGATGCTACACAATTAAGTACTATGAATATGTGCAATGTAGATTAAGAGCGTACAATAAGTGCGTACATTAAGTGCCAAGACGTACAACATACAATGGTGGCCGGAAGGGACTGGATGGCATTATAACTTTACTATAAGTGTCAGGCGGGCTCTTGAAAGAGGACTCAGATGCAGAAAGGCGAACGGTCCAAACAAACTTTATTTCGGACTGCCTGTCCTCCCGTCGAAACAAGTGATCAAAAAACTTAACAAAACACTAGAAACAATAATCACGCTTACGTGGAAAAACGAGAAACTAAACTCAACTCTGATTCTTGGTTCAGGGGCCTGCACCGCGCAGCTCGCTGAACATAGCGGAAATCCTAGCGGAAAACCTGGCTCGACAGAGCCGCAACTCGCAATCAGAGTTAAACGGTACCACGATGCTCACTTTAGATTCAATTAGTCCAACCAGGTTTTCCGCTTTAGGTTCAGTGCGCGTTCACTTGAAAGGGGCGTTTTTTGCGTCATTTTTCTCACCTTTACGATAGATCAAGCAGTCTATATGCGTATAAGTGAAAAGATTCTGCATATTGTCTATAAAATAACTATGCCAAATGCAGAATTGTTCGCCATTAATCCAAATAGAATGATGATGATTTAAAAATGCATAAGCAACGTCCATCCTGCCTTATTCTATCATTTAGGGAATTCACTTTAAATACACCCTATGTAAGAAATGTATCGCATGTTTTCAACCGCTGAGAGGTAGCGGCTGTAGCGTAGTGGATTAGTATAAGACCTGAACGCATAGATGTGGTGCCAGCACGGCCTTGAAAATAGGGGTTCAAGTTCGAAATAAGCACAAAAATATAATTCCATGAGTTTTAGTGAATAAGTATTCCATATGCATGAGAATTGGGACTTTTTAAGCTTCACATAAATTCGCGTCACTTGTGAGTCGAACCCCCCACGCAGAAAGTCAAGACTGACACACTACCTCCACTCTAGCACTCTGTCACGGAGACACAATGCGCAACAGTAAGCATTGTCTACATAAGGTCCAAAAGGACGATCAAATAACGAACACCCTCTGATTAGAATCTTTATCGCTCATGAAGAACCCCAATTTCGTTGTTTGCACAATGACAATAAAGTCTGAAATCTGAATATCGTCAGACAATGCCAAGGGATCGGTTCTGTCCCGTAAAACCCTCTGTCTCCGGAGAGACGCCTGTACGAGAAGTGCGCCGAGGTCCACGGGAACACCCACAAATGGTGACGCCATTGTCAGAGGAGGGGCTAGGAAGTAGCGCACGCCGATTTAAGTAGCCGATCTCCGGCTAGACTAAGCCGAAAAACTGCTCCCGACCAGGTTTGGTTGCGAGCATAAGTCACCATGGTGATACATCGACGCTAAAAGAGATCGACTTTCGTGGTACAACTAACCCAGGCTTTCAGCTCAACATACCTCGCTAACCCTCTAAGCGAGCTTCGTGGTAAAGGCCCCAGGTCATGGCAAAGACAAGGCTGTGAGTCAGGAGCTGGAGGTACACTGACAGTGACGAACGAAATACTCTGGCGACAACGACAAGGGAAGACAAAGCCTATATTCAGGCATGAAAACGGGTCAGGGGTGAAAAAGGTGAGAAGGATATTATCCCTCTAGGGGGGTCCAATAGGGTCTAAATATCTTGCAAAACGTGAATCTTATAGTGTGGCCAGTCTTCCGACAGTGTGACATGTTAAATTGTGGTGGAATATCTGAGATTTGTGTTGTCTGAACGGTACGCACCGCTGGGTGACGAGTGGAAGACAGACTACGGAGAAGAGCGTCGCTAGCAATTGAAAACATCCGGGGCTGTAGCCCAGAAGAGTCCTTTTAAAACGGGGGTTTGGGGGTTTCTCCCCCGAGGAAATTTGAAAATCGGGCTGATGAACATGCAATTGTCACGTAGTTTGAGAAGTAAAGGAAAGACAAATCGTCATGTCTGACTCACGTCGGGGCAGGCCTACTGAATAGGTTAATGTTTACGTTATGGACAGGAAAGTGCACCACATACAGCAGCCAAAATGAGACATTAGAAAAGCCTGTAGCCAAATAAACACTCATGCGCCTAGATGTCAAGTGGACCGGGTTGAATTCACTGCGGGTCTCCTGAATCAGTGCAAACTAGAGCAGCACTAAACAGCAATATCGACATGATGGGCTTTGCATAGAGAATCAAATTTGCAACATTTTGCAACTAATGATTCTAAATTTGCCCATTAATGTACAAGTCAGAATTTTGCGATTTTCAATGGCTACAATATTGCATCTGTCAGTTGTCAAATGTGCTGAACAAAATGTTAAACTTCAATAATTGTTCCTATCAACTTATATAGTGCATTTATTTAAGCTCAGCATAACCATACAGCTTCGCCACATCGGCGGGAAAACACGGCACACGCAAAGTACATCCATGGAATCAGCCGTTCAAAACCAGTCTGCATGAATCGTATGACAACTGGATGGCAGGGGATGCGGAATAGGAATACACAGCAGGGGAGAACATGAGAGCCCCAGCTCGCCGCATAGTAGCCTGGGTGCTTTAAGCATGGAACAAGCTGGATACCGAGTGGGTGAAAAACTATGTGTGTGTGTGTGTTTGTGTGTCACTCTGTTCAAGCCTGCATGAGAGTTCAATGTTGTCATTAGCAGTTACATCTTTCTGACCAATCGCAGTTCAAGGCCGACCTGGGCTGTACCACTTCGGGAGGGGGCGCTCAGTTACTCCCCTCTAGACAAAATCGAATTGGTTGCGACGTTGACCCGGCGCCCCCCGAAACGTTAACGGGCCACAGGGAATTCTCCCAGTTCTCCCAGTTCTTAGCCTGGTAAACATGTAGGCCTACGGTAAAATTCATACTGGTTTAAATAATGCATTTGATAGTAGGCTATTTCCCATCGTTGCTGAGTAAGAGTTTTGTTCGAAAGTTCAGTGATAGAAAACAAATAATAGCCCGGGCTATTGACGTTTTACGGTACCACTGTCATGCACCTACCCGATGTCAAGTGGACCGGGTTGAATTCACTGCGGGTCTCTTTTATATCCATCTTACCAAAGATATTTTGGTACTGTCCTTCTCAACACTCTCTGATCTCACTAAAAGGCTAGCAGCACGAAACAGCAATATCGACGAGATGCGCTATGCATAGAGAAGAAAGAAAAACCAACGTTGAATTTGCAACATTTTGCAACAAATTATTCTAAATCTGCCCATACATTGACGCGGCAGAATTTTGCGGTTTTCACTCGCAACATCTGTGGCTGCTGGTAATTCAATCACAAAGAAGTAAACTCTACGGGGCTATTTTCAGCATTATGTTTTTTTTACGGCACAGCGATCCGGGGCTATTCCCAAAAGATCCGGGGCTATAGCCTTGAATGCCCAGGTCTAACGACTCGCCGTTCTCCGTCGGGATGTCGGATACGCATTGCAACTCTCCGCCCGATCGATCTTATATGTTGACAACAAAATATTTGTAAATAGTTTTGTAAATAAACTTCCAAAGCTTTTAAAAATCCTATTTGGTATTGTATTGGTCCTGTGCAAAGTAAACAACGTACAAAGTAAATAAGGTCCAAAGTCAAACCGAGTAGCGTTTCTGGAAATGATTTTGTTAGAGGACCAATCACAGCCCTTACCGTCTCTGTTGCGACGACTGATAGTTAAAAAATATTGGATGCGCACGTAAACTACGGAGAGGTTCTCCGACAGGCTCTCCGTGTCTAAGTACAGCACTTTACGGAGGACTATAAACTGGCCGGCCTCTGAACCTACCCCCCCCCCTCCCCCTCCCTAAATATTTTTTCATCGAATCTACACGATTCACGGAGGTCACCTATTTTGGTTTCAAAACGGCGAATTTCGCCGAAAGGTGAGTGATTTTCATGCCTTATATACACATGAGGACGGGAGACACAGGTGGAAACAATCAGGGATCAGGGGAG
Source organism: Gadus macrocephalus (assembly GCF_031168955.1). Taxonomy (NCBI): domain Eukaryota; kingdom Metazoa; phylum Chordata; class Actinopteri; order Gadiformes; family Gadidae; genus Gadus; species Gadus macrocephalus. Next base: position 19,136,971 of record NC_082402.1, read on the forward strand.
ACACCAGACCGGTGACACAGGAGGAAGGGCAAGTGACCTGAAACGAGAGGGAAGTTACTTTTCAAAAATAAAACCGGAAATTGACAAGACAAAGAACCCAAGACATGACATCACTCACCGCGGTGTGACAATAAGAATGAATTATTCTTGTTTTTATTGTCATTGTTATTATTATTATTATTATTATTAATAACAATATCAATAATAATATTTCAATTTTTTCTTCTATTATTATTTTAATTTTATTCAGGATGATAGGATTTAGACTCACTGAACTGCAGGGAGATTAGGACACACACACACACACACACACACACACACACACACACACACACACACACACACACACACACACACACACACACACACACACACACACACACACAAGGATATATTCATACTGCATGGCTGTCATTCACAGTCCAGACAGTCTTCCTATGGTCTGCAGAATCCCTCCTCATCTAGAGGAAACATCAGAAGTACTGTAGCTCTCGTGTTGAATTAAGAACACACTTAAGCAGAACAAGTGCTGCTCAAGTGTTTTAAGCAGCACTAACGATGCTTTCCCGGAAGCATCGTTAGCCTAAGTGGATTGCAGAGTGGGTCGCACGAGCATCGTACAGTTTTCACACCGTTTCCCGAAAGCATCGTTGGTAACGAACGTCTTGAAAACGCTCGTAGCTAACGAGTGCTCCAGGGTACTCATAGGACGCTAAGAGCATTGTTAGCCTACTATAGTGTGAACTCATTATTGCATGCGGGTGTCTTCATTCATAAAAAAAATAAAACATTCGGGAGTATGCAATAAAAAAAAATTATTCTAAAGAGGTCAGAGACTCCGTGCACAGCCCCGCCTTCCCCAGTGAACCAAGAAACCCCGCGCCGTGACGAACAGGGGATTTGACCGCCTCGGTTTTACACAGGAAACTTGAGATAATACGGTGAAATCGCCGGGCGTGCCAATAAGCTGTGACCGAACCGGCTCGGCAGTGTAGAAAGACCTATAGCCAGGGTTCGAGTTAGGTGGGAGGCAGTGGGAGCTGAGCTCCCATAGAGCGAGGACTGGCTCCCATGAAAGCAGTAAACTCAAATATCTTTGGGGGTCTCGGAAAGTACAGCCGCATAATATTGTAATTGCAAATAAAGCTATTTTCCCTTCCACATGCAGAGTAATATTGACGTTAAGTGGGATAATAGCCGGTCATTATCGGGAAAATAAGCCCAGACGGGGCGAACCGGACACCGACGCGAAACGGAAGTGCTTCGACCTGAAGGGGCTTATTTTCGATTATGAGCAGCTACTTGCCAAACGAAAAATTTGCCTGACTTCACAAGGTGTCTTTTTACAATTTAATTGTTACCATACGTAGTGTTGATCAGCAGAGAAATAGTTAGCCAAAGCCGTTGACGTCGCTTAGCAACCGAAGAAGCTGGCGTTGTTGTGAAGGGCCCATGCAAGTGAACGGAGCGTTCCACCACGACATTGAGAAGAGCCGTGTCATAATAGCCCATACCTCCTATATCCCCCCCCTCCCCCGTCAAAATTCAGCGCAATGGAATCATAACTCGAACCCTGCCTATACTTCATCCTGCCCAACAATATGGGCAGGATCTAGACCAAGCTCTCCTAATCGGGTCAGCAATAGCCGTGTTTGAATGATAATGACAGGAGGAAGGGCAAGTGACCTGAAACGAGAGGGAAGTTACTTTTCAAAAATAAAACCGGAAATTGACAAGACAAAGAACCCAAGACATGACATCCCTCACCGCGGTCTAACAATAAGAATGAATTATTATTGTTTTTAAAGGTTGGGCATGGAATTTGCTTTTTTGGCCATTTTTGCAGAATTACTTGAAATCCTTATCATAACCCACTTACAGCCACTTAGAAGTACTGACATGAAAATTAAACAAGTCAATCATTTGTGGAACGGGCAGGGCTCGAAAAACTCCAGCCAATGATTTCCAGAGCCACTGAGTTGCATTGAGTTCCTGCGCCTGTCGTCATAGTTGCTGGTCACGTGCCGAAAAACGATAGGCGTAGCCATTTTGGCAGTAATCGCGTCAGTTATCTGGCAGGCACTGACTGGCTGTCACGGTGACACAGTGACACTTGACAGGATGGTTGACAACTGTTGTGCACCAGGTTGCCGAAACAGACGAGGGAAGAAGAAGGGATGTTCATTTTATCGCATCCCAAAAGATGCAGCGAGGAGGGAAATTTGGTTAAGTGCTATTAAAAGAGCCAGGAGCCAACAGAACAACAGTGAAAGGTGGGACCCGCCGGCCGTTGGATTTCGGTTGTGCAGCGAACACTTCATATCAGGTGGGTGACGAATACAGTACAATGTTACAAAAAGTTTCTGGTCAGTTTAATTTTACCTAAGTACTTGAATCATACCATCCAGTCCCTTTTTCAAGATATGGTTCTGGCGCAGCCTTCCCAGTTAGCAAATTAGCTTGTAGTAAGCTAGTGGTAAACAAACCTGTGTTGACATTCCTTTTTATTTTGTAGGGAGAAAGAGTGACAACCCTTTAAGTCCGGACTTTGTGCCATCGCTTTTTAGCTATCTTCCGTCTCCAGAGAAGAGGAGACGGAAAGCTAGACTGGAGGTGTTCAACAGGAGGCAGAAGGCGAAATTGCAGAAAATAGAGCAGGCAAAGCTATGTGCAGAAGCCACCCGTCTAAGGTGGGTAAAACTAGTTGTTAGATCAAGCCCCCGTCTGATTGATTATTTTCATGTTGGGTCTACTTGTGATCGGTGTTCAAATAGGTAACTGCCATGATATGGTTATAAACAAAAACATCACACCAGTCATTTAATGAAGGATAATGTCATGTGATTTCCATGAAACATCCAAACTGTAAACGTGTAAACATGTCATTGTCATCAGTATTGTATGCATGATAACTTCATTTGCTGCTTCTGTGTTTTCATCAGGGCATCAACTGATTGTCCCCAAAACAATGCAGCAACAGAAGACCAAACCACAGAGCCCTCCATCACAGAAGACCAAGTCATAGAGCCCCCCATCACAGATCCTTTGGAAGACTCAGGTGATGAAGATCCTGTCCAGCCTGATCCAGCAACACCACCATGCACCTCTGAAACCTGTAGTAAGCGCATCGAGTCTCTTGAGCTAGAATGCCAAGCTCTAAGAACTGAAAATATGTTGTTAAGGGACAAAATAAGTAGGAAGACCCTGACAGAGATAAGTTTGCAAAATGATGATAAAAAGGTGAATGTCCTCACTGGGTTAGCAACCTATACATGTCTGATGACCATCTTTCAATATTTGACTCCATTTCTCAAACTTAAGGCATCGATAACATGTTTTCAACAATACATGTTGACTTTGATGAAGCTGCGAATGAACTTGACATTTGACTTTTTAGGTTTTTATTTTGGCATTGACCCAACTACTGTCTCCAGACACTTCAAACACTGTGTTAATTTGATTTATTGTAGACTGGTGCCATGTCTAGTGGTGTGGCCTGAAAGAGAATCTCTAAGAACATCTCTTCCATATGTATTTAGAAATGGCGGCTACGGGAAGACTGTTTGTATCATAGATTGTTTTGAAATATTTCTAGAGAAACCAAGTAGATTGCGACCCAGTGCACTGCACAGTGTTACTCAAAATACAAATCACATCACACCATGAAATATTTAATTGCCATTTGCCCTCAAGGTACAATTTCTTTCATTTCTACTGGATGGGGAGGTCGCACCAGTGATAAGTTCATTACAGAACACAGTACATTTTTACCCAATATTCTCCCAGGAGATGTTGTTTTGGCAGACAGGGGGTTTCTGGTGAAAGAGTCTGTTGAAAGGTGTCAGGCTGAATTAAAAATTCCAGCATTTACTCGTGGGAAAGTACAGTTAGATCCTGTTGACATAGAGAATACAAGATCTCTAGCCTCTTTAAGAATTCACATTGAAAGAGTCATAGGAGTACTTCGTCAGAAATATACTATCTTACAAAACACTGTGCCAATAACTTTCACAGATATAGAGACAGAAAATGATGTTACTTATCTTGATAAAATTGTGAGTGTATGTTGTGGACTAACAAATGTACCAGATTCTGTTGTGCCCTTAGAGTGATGAATTTGTGTGCCAACAGAAAATAAACCTTTTTGATTGCTTCTCACTTGTTTGTTGTGACTACTTTTCTCACTCACTAGATTTGAATGATCTATCCATGTTTTATGATCGCTACAGATACTACTACAGACAGTCAGACACAGAAGAGAACAACATTGGCTTAACAGTTTTTATTAACCAATTAAATATTTACATTGCATCAGCTAGTTCATATTCACACATTGTGTAATTAAGTAAGACTAAGTAATTAAGGTGTTTTTTTTTGGGCAGTTTCCTACAGCTTGGACACACCCACTGTTTCGGTACCCTTTTCATCCGAAGGCAGGTTTGGTGGAACTTCTCCACGGCACAGAACCCTGAGGCACAAACAAGCATGTTCCCTGCCGCAGGTGCGCGGCAGTAGCACCACTGTTGCTGGGGATTGGTGTTTGCAGTTGCTTGTTTTGGTGCAGAAAACCATTTGCCTAACAACTCTGGGATTATACATTTTATAAAGAAGGTACAAGCAAGTTCAAGTTCTTTTTGGAAGAATTCTGAGTCGAATGTAATGCGTTCCACAAAGAGTGAATCATCTTTTTCCGTCCACAGAATAAAATCACAGTAATCACATTTCGTAACAAATAGCTGCATCTGGACTTGGTGGAAGTATGCATGGTCTCGCTTAACTTTAATTTTTCCTTGGGAATCTTGTTCCAGGCAAAAGTGTCCAACAGACTGTACAGCTTCACTGATAGAAAGGTCCTTTGCTGAAAATGGACACTTAATTTCTATAACCCCTGTACCACAGCAGCTGCAGGAAACATACCCATCCGGTGAGGCCCCAATAAATGGGTGGAGAGTTGATATTTTAAATCCGGCTGGTCTAATCAGGACATCTCTGTGTGATAGACGATGTTGCATTTCGTAGTATTTTCTGGCTAGTTTTTCATTCTTGCATCCCCAACTGAAGAAAGAATGTAAATATTAGGTTTGGACAATAGTAATGCCCCCCACATTACTACTTCCCTGCCCTTAACAAAATGTTTACTGCTGTACTTGGTTTACCCTTCTGCTCTTTTTTTTTTAAAGAATAGCCTAGTACTTACTGCATTTACCCTCTCTGTTCATTCACCTCACAACTTCTCTATGCTCATGAATACCTGGTAGCCTCACTGCTGAAAACATGGGACTTTGGGTCACATATCTGTCTTATGAGAGACACTGCTGGCTTTCTGGGGTCTGTTCTTGTTGCTGCTCTGAAGGTAGATCCTGTCACCCTACCACTCCTCTGATCAAACCAAATTCTGGACTTGGACTGGGCTTGCGTCTCCTCCTCTACAATATCACTCTGAAGAAAACATGCCAATCCAGTTACTCAGTTACTCATTTACATTGCAAATTAGCAGCACACACAGCACATGTGCACATAACATGGTAGATCTTAGATTTCAGTCAATAGTAAAAAGAATATGTTCTCTACCTGTTGTTCAGTGACAGTCAAGTCATCAAATATTCCTTCTGCACGCTCTTGTAATTCAGCCAGGCTCAGGTCTCTTGCCTTCTTGTCGTACAAACTGGTAAGGGGTTCAGGTATATCAAGCTTGACAGCCTTTGGTACATAGGTTGTGGCATACCCGGGAACAACTGACAGAACAGCAGGTCTGCAGGACTTCCCATTTTGAGTCCGGCACTGAGAGAGGTTTTGGTAGAACTGCGCTTGCTCAGCAGCAGTCAGGGGTGGGAAAGATGGGGGCGCAGATGTACCCTTGGTGGAATTCCCCTTTTTATTTTGTTGACTACTCTTGAATATGATGTCCTTTCCCTGTTGGTACTCCACATTCTTCCCAGCATCCTCACTGGGAGAGGTCCACTTGCATTTTTTGGACGTGCAGCTGATCTCCTCATGCCTTGCATTGTTTTTTCCCACAGTCTGAAGAGCACAGCTGACACATGAGAACAACTCTCCCCAAGTCCTGCAGTGCAGTTACAGTGGGCTCCCATCACTACACCGTCGTTCCTCACCACCACCCATGGCTTCAGTTGACTGTCATTCAGCCGTTGGGAGTGATTAACCTATGTATGAAATTCAAAAAATATAAATTAAGGTTGAAAATGACAGCCACTTAGGTTGGGTACGTTCAAAAACACAAACTAGCAAGTTACAGATGCACTGCAGTAGCTACCCAAGATAATAAACAAACATGCTAACGTGACACTGCCGTACCTAGTCAAGCTAATAAACAAACAATGCTAACGTGACACTGTCTATCAAACTGGGATAATTTAATACTTACCCTTGCAGTGATGATACCGAAGTCTTTGGATGCAAGACTCCACAGTCGAAGTTGAGTTACAAAGCCGGACTGACACCATTTATAAGCATCCAAGCCTTTGTAAGCTCTGAGGGAGTCCCCAGTGTAGACTGAGGGGAAATTTACCAGATAGCTCTGGATGTCAGCGTAGCGCAAGTCGGGTAAATAATCTTTGTTGGATGTTATGCTCTTGAAAAGCACCCCAGGAGCGTTATATGGGTCACTTATATTTAATCTATGTAATTTTCCAGTATAAAAACGAATTTCATCTAAACTAAAATGGCACGTATACTCGCTCGGTAGGAACTCTTGAAGGCTGCTGGCGCTGGTCGTCATGTTTACTGCCAAAATGGCGTCCGACAACCAAAAGTCACGTGACGCAGGAGCTCTATTGGACAGTAAGTACGTCAATCAAACGGTCGTACTGCACTCCCCCGCGCCCCGCGCGCGACCCCTTCGTGCACATACTCAAACCTCGTGACCCAGAGCAAGCTTCTGTTTGTTGTTATCCTGCGGTAGCTACTGGAGCTAGCTAACTAGCAAATGACTCGCTCTCGCGCATCTGTGTTCGCTCGTGCATGATTGCGTGTCCATGTACTTGGAATGGGTGGAGTCAGAGTCAGCGTTGAAGGAGAGGGGGTAGGACCATTTGAGTTGTGTATTTTCAAAATCTGCTGGCATTTCGCATATCCCATACCCAACCTTTAATGTTATTGTTATTATTATTAATAATAATAATAATAATATCAATAATTATATTACTATTTTTACTTTTTTACTATTATTATTTTAATTTTATTCAGGATGATATGATTTAGACTCACTGAACTGCAGGGAGATTAGGAGAATACTCAGCAGTCCGAATATCAGCAAGACAATGTTGCAGGACTTTAGAGCTGTTCAGGAACAGGACACACACACACACACACACACACACACACACACACACACACACACACACACACACACACAGTTATGTACACAGGGATATATTCATACTGCATGGCTGTCATTCACAGTCCAGACAGTCTTCCTACGGTCTGCAGAATCCCTCCCCATCTAGAAGAAACATCAGAAGTACTGTAGCTCTCGTGTTGAATTAAGAACACACTTAAGAAGAACAAGTGCTGGTCTCTAGCATACTTGTTATTATTCCCTGATTATTAACATGTACACACGCATACAGTTACACAGTAAGACATTCATCCACACAGTTATACAGTAATACATAAACATAATAAATGGAAATATTTATTTGAGTGGTTTATTTCTTTTAAATGCTCTAAAAAGGTCACCTACCAAATCTATGGGCCCGTTGGCTGTGTCACCGTCAGCAGTTACCAGGGACCGTCCTGCTGTCGCCTCTACCCACCACGGGACCACCACCCTCTCCGGCTACCCACCACGGGACCCCCACCGTCACCGTCAGCAGGTCAGAGCCCCCTCACAGCTTTACCCTTTTGAAATTGATATATCTTTTTTGAAATGTATTCACCCTGGAGGCCTACCTACACCAATCGCACCAACACCACATAGCCACACTACCACGCACACAACAGACGCACGCTACTTCCCCCACCTACATCCCGTTATAGACCCCCCAGCCTTCCGTGTTGACCCCCACACACCCACCATCACCACAATAGACCCACACACACATATCAAACCACAGAACACACCAGACCCACACCAACACACCCACACACACAACCACTCAGACCACAAAGACCACCTCCACCATCCACCCGTCCACTCCTCCCACCACCACCAACACACACCCGGTACATTGCACCAGATGGCCCAACCCGGGACAAAGTATATTTTAAAATACTCCAGGCCCTGCACCACAGGGACACAGCGGACAGAGCGGTGTCCTCCCGGGAACTCCCCAGGGGGATGTTACGACAGGTCCACAAATGATCACACTTCATCCAACCCGCATCACCCACAGACACCACATTACAAAAACATAATGACAACACCAACACCTGGATGCACAATGACACGTTGATCCTAAAAGAACACTACACACACACAATAGACGAATTCACACAAACACCCCAGCCCACCAACACACTCTCACTTAAGATCGCTACCAACTGGGCGCACAAGAGATTGGGCCACAGACTATTACCCACCACCTTACATCAACTAGAACACACACTACTCCATACACCGTCCGCCCCTCACTCACCACTCATTACCAACCCACACCCCCTCAACCTACTCCCCCCCTCCCCCATACCGACCAGTCCCCATACCACCCCACCTCGAGCCTGGACCTTCCCCTCACCTCCACAGCCCACACTCAGACACTCAGACTAGGATAAGGGGGAGGGGTAGGGCCCGCACCTTCCCTACCTGCAGCAAGAGCCAGGGCACCAACAGAGTCGCACCACACACCCTCCACACCACCTCAGATCAATGACCCCCCCCCCAACTAAACCAACCCCCCACCCACCCATCCCCACCCTCTCCCCCGCTCCCCCCAGTCAGAAATCCTCTCACCAGATGAACCTCCACCTCAGAGGACCGAGCAACAACCAACACACCACCATACACCACCCTCTCTCCAGAGTTCCCCCTCACTCCATCCAGACACTTGCATCCAACCTCTCCCACTCCCAACCCCCCGCAAGGAGACAATCATCCACATAGACGCACAGGTCATTCATACCCATAACTCCCCACCAGACTCCACCACACCCCACACACCAACACCCACCAGACCTCTCCTTAGATCACACACACGCACCAACCTCATTGTGGACCTTGTTGACTCCATCTCACTAAAATCCATTCCCCCCCCTCCCCCCCATAGGTGTCACCAGTGGCCTGGCGAAAAATCTAAGAGCAATGATGAAGGGGCCTACTAAGGTCAACACGACCACAACAAACCCAACTGACCAAAACTCGTCCCCCCCTCCCCCCACAACCTTCTTGCCAGGTCACTGTTGACACCAACCCTCCGGCCCCCACTGCCCCCCCCTACACTACCCCCTCCAGATATCAAACCACAGTCCATCCCCTCCCCGACCAATCCTGCAGTCTTAAATACTATCGACCCACCTACCATAAGGTTAGGGGGGGCCACAAGCTGCAGGATTGGTCTTACCTAGGACACACACCCACACTCATCATCGGCGACTCCAATCTCAACAGAATTCCCCCACATGAACACGCACACATACAAATAGACAGTTATCCCGGGGCCACCATAGGACATATCTAACACATCCTACAGAAAACACCAAACACACAAACAGTCATCCTTTCAGTTGGCCTAAACAACATGAATCACAACCCCGAACTTACATCCATCAAACAAATATCGGCCCTTAATAAACTAACCACATTCCCTAACCACATTCCCTAACGCCACCATCCACTTCCCAGTCATCAACCACTCACCGAAACAACAGCAGAACCTACGCCACTCAACAGCTACACAGTCACTGATCTCAGTCCCCTACTAGAAACTCCCCACGACACCTTCACCACTCAACCTGACAACATCCCAACCGGTGCTTCCCTCAGCCCCCACCTTAGACCCCCCGGCCGGCAGAACGGTCCCCGCGGAGGCCCAGGTCCTCAACACGGTCCCACACTCACTGAGGAGCCCGCTGTCCTCACAGCGTTCACCCACCGCCAGCCCAGAGACAACCCCACCGCGTTGCGAGGTAGTGTGGGGGCCCCAAGCAAGAATTTTTAGGGGGCCGATTGTTGACGGGGGGGGGGGGGGGTTCGGAGCGATTGTTGACGGGGGGGGGGGGGGGGTGTTCGGAGCGATTGTTGACGGGGGGGGGCAGGGCCGGCGATTGGCATAGGCGACCTAGGCAATTGCCTAGGGCGACAAATGTGTTAATTTAATTTAATTAAACAAGCGAAGACGATTATCCTAGGGCGCCCCCTCAGCCAGACGTTTAGTTAATCGTTTTTTTATGTTTTTTGTAAATCATTTTCCATGGGGGGGGGGGGGGGGGGGGGCGTTGCGTGGCGTGAAAGACGTTGCGTTCGGTAAATTAAGATGCGTCGATCAAGCTTGACATTAGGTATTGACTCTTAAAATGAAAAGGACTAAAGTTAAACCCTCTGGCGCGCAGGGACGAAAACGTAAAAAAGAAGAAGAAGAAAAGAAAGCCCAGTAGAGGTAATTGACCTCTGCCATTATAGTGTCAAACTCATGTCAGGCTGTCAAGCGCACCACGTAACATTGCGGCCGCTCAGGCAGCTACCGCGGCGCTAGCCACCGCTAGCCACCGCTAGCCACCGCTAGCCACCGACTTTTAAGGGACAATTCCGGTATTTTGAACATTGAGCCCCGTTTCTGGTTTGTCTAGGATGAAATAAGAGTGATTACCAACGAAATTTTTACTATTGGTCCTGTCCCGGGTATTTGGCTAATTTTGAATTCTATAATTCGAAATGATTGAATTTTCAAATCGCGTTTTCAGGCCCCCCCTAACCCTAACCGGAAACGGAAAGGGAGACTGGTTGTAGTCTTTTTGCTCGGTTCTCCGTATCAACCGTAGGGCTAAAACCGAGCGAAAAGACTACAACCAGTAATCTCCCTTTCCTTTTACGGTTCGGTTTCGGTTTTAATGAATTTACAAAAGGCCAAATAAAACACGGAATAAACAGTATTTCGTATATATATTTTTTTAATTGGCCAGATGCACTCAAGCAATATTTGCGGAAGCCAGCACCTGCAGGAGAAAGGACACCTGATCCGTCATGTTCACCTCTCTCTGAACTTTGTAAGTACAACTAGTACTATTGTTGCTGTTTTTGTTATTGTTATTATTAGCAATTATTACTATTATTATTATAACTTTTTTGTTATTAGTAGTATTATTTAGTCTTGTAGCAGCCTACTAGTAATAATAGTAGTGGTGGTAGTAATTGTAAGTTACCTACTACAAGTTACATGGTCAGATAAAATGTATTTGTACAATACAACTATGTGGAAGGATGATAGAAATGACCAAATGCAATTGTGTAATGAACAGCATGGATGAACTCTATGTTTAAATACAGCTGCAGCAGGAGAAGGGACATCCAGTAGTAGTACTCCAGGGACCAGTGGAACACAGGCCAGGTACACACAGCCTGCATCAGGTGAGTGAGTCTATTTAATAGTATTTATTCAAGCCACGTCCATAGCTTGTTTTCTAAAAGTAATTCAAATACATGATCATTTTCACATCATTATTAAACACTGCTTGTCTGGTATACTATATGCTTGAATACAGGTGAAGGTGAAGGGACATCAAGCACTCAGGGCATCAGTGAAACACAGACGACTGAGACCAGGGACACGCAGCCTGAAGCAAGTAAGTCCTTTGCATAACTAATTTAAGCCAACAACCACCTGAGAAAATGTACTTGAAGATCCCTATGAAATCCCTATGAAACTAATTTCAACCACATCTGGCTGATACAGGTGAAGGGGCCACATCTAGTATTCCAGGCACCAGTAAAACACAGACCACTGAGACCAGTGAAGGAACAACAACCGCAACATGCTCTGCTACTACACTGCCGCCTGCAGACACCTCACCCTCCTCAATTCCTAATATCCAGGGAGCACCCATAGATCCTGCTGACTGGCCAGCCCTCTGTGATGCGGTAAGGACTGAGTTAGTTAGTAGAGGACCATACAAGACCAATCCAGACTTTACATTTCCCAAAAGAGATGATGGGAGAAGCTGCCACCACCACTACTTCTACAGGAAATTAGTCAATGGGGAGAAAGTCAAGAGAAGCTGGCTTGTATATTCAAGGAAAACCAATACTCTGTACTGCTTCTGCTGCAAGCTCTTTTCAAAGAAAAATTTTAACCTCAATAGTAGTGGCCTAAATGACTGGAAGAATTGCGGGGAGATCCTGAAAAGCCATGAGCAAAGTTCAGAGCATTTAGGGCACATGACCTCATGGAAGGAACTGGAGACTCGACTTGAAAAGGGCCAAACAATTGACAAAATGGAAATGGCACTCCTTCAAGCTGAAAGGAGGAGGTGGCGTGATGTGCTGACCAGGTTGGTCGCCATAATACAGTCTTTGGCCGAGCGAAATATTCCCATGCGGGGGAGCTCAGACAGACTATACCAGCCAAATAATGGGAACTTCCTTAAGGAAGTTGAGCTCATGGCCAGGTTTGACCCAGTTCTCAAACAACATGTTGCTGATGTGGAGAGAGGAGCCAGGCATGCAACATACTTGTCAAAGGATATTCAAAATGAACTAATTGATTGCATTGGTGAAAAAATTGTTCACTATATGTTAAGGGAGATAAAGCTGGCCAAATACTATTCCATTATTTTGGATTGCACCCCAGACCTCAGCCACGTAGAACAGTTATCGGTTATAGTTGCAGCAGACGACACCGACACCCCAAAAATAAAAGAACATTTCATGGGGTTCCTTGAAGTTGAATCATCCACGGGAGAAAGCCTCTCCAACCTCATTCTGAAGAGACTAGAAGAGTTCAACCTTCCCTTCGAAGACTGCCGGGGACAGTCTTACGACAACGGCGCAAATATGAAGGGAAAGGTCAAAGGTGTCCAAGCTAGACTTCTGAAAAAAAATCCAAGAGCTTTATTCGTCCCGTGCGGAGCACATACTCTAAATCTTGTTGTTGCGGATGCAGCAAAAAGTTCTACGGATGCACTTAGTTATTTTGGCTACCTACAAAGAATTTTTACACTATTCTCTGCCTCCACACAAAGGTGGGCCATCCTAAAGCACCACGTCCAAACAACTGTGAAATCCTGGTCAGATACAAGATGGGAAAGTCGAATTAGCAGTGTGCAGGCTGTGAGATTCCAGACAGCGGAGGTGAGGGATGCCCTTCTTGAGGTCAGGGAGAAAGCCACTGACTCAATGGTAATAACTGAAGCACAGTCTTTGGCTGAAGAAGTTGGGTCATACCGCTTCACCATTTGTAGCATTGTGTGGTATGACATGCTGGCCAAAATACATCATGTCAGCAAAGCATTGCAGTCTGTGTCAATGCAGCTGGATGTGGCTCTGAATCTCCTGAGGAAAACAGTAGACTCTCTGGTCAGCTATAGAAGCACTGGGTTCGCTTCTGCTCAGGTATCGGCAAGAGATCTCTGTGAGGAGATCAATGTGGACACCGTCCTAAAGCAGAAGAGGCTGAGAAAAACAAAGAGACAGTTCTCTTATGAATCCCCTGATGAGCCAGAAGGAGACGCACTTAAGAAATTAGAAATTTCCTTCTTCAATGTTATTGTCGATGCGTCGGTAACATCACTGCAAGAACGCTTCAAGCTTTTGGGTGATGTTCAGGACAAGTTTGGAGTGTTAATTAACTTCCCTAATTTGACAGAGGAAGAACTCGCCCAGGAGTGCAAAACCCTCAGCAACACTCTGAGCCAAGGTGACCATAAAGACTTTGACGGGAGGGAACTGGCACTTGAGTTGAACAATTTCCAAGCATTGCCAAAAGCCTGCATGACGACAATGGACATTCTAAATCACTTAAAAGAGAAGAAACTTGAAGAAGTTTTCCCAAATATGTGGGTGGCCCTAAGAATTGCTGTCACATTACCTGTGACTGTAGCTTCTGCTGAAAGAAGCTTCTCAAAATTAAAATTACTGAAGACCTACCTAAGGTCAACGATGAGTCAAGAACGCCTAAATGGGCTTGCACTGATGAGCGTCAACCAAGAGGTCTCAAGTCAGATGTCATTTGATGATACCATCAACACATTTGCCATGAGGAAGTCTAGAATTGTCAAATTCTAATGCTGCGTCACTTTGAAAGGTCAATAGAAATGCCCGATACAACTGCACTTTTGTTCGTAGAGTGTTTAATAGTTAAACTGGTGTCCATTATAGTGTTCTTTTAGTGTGTTTTTTTTTTTTAAGTTCATAACATTCTTTGTAGCATTTTTGTATATATTTGCATATTTTGACTTGATACTTTTGGCTTATTTTTACTTGTATGTTTAAGTGTTTATGAATGTATATAAGTCATTTAAAATAATTAAAAAGAAAATATTCTGAAACATTTCTGTTTGTTGTCCATGCATCACACATTTATTTGCAATGTAGTATAGTGGAGCTATAATTGTGTGAAAATGCTGCAAGCAAAGTAAAGGTAAATCAGTTAATATGCGTCTTAAGTGATGTTTAATATAGCAATGTCAATTAACAGGGCAACGCTCGGCGCTGGGGGGGGGGGGGGGGGCGCAAAACTCAATGGAGCGATTTATTTATTTATTTTTATTTTTTTTGGGGGTGCCTTTTGGGGGCCCTAGTAGTGGCCCGGGGCCCCAAGCAATTGCCTGGTATGCCTAATGGGACGCGGCGCCTCTGCCCCACCGGCACCTCCACACACACACATCAGCTCAGCCACAATATATTAATTAATATATACACCTCCACACACACATTAACACACATCAGCTCAGCCACAATATATAAATTAATATATACACCTCTACACACACATTAACACACATCAGCTCAACCACAATATATTAATTAATATATACACCTCCACACACACATTAACACACATCAGCTCAACCACAATATATTAATTAATATATACACCTCCACACACACATTAACACACATCAGCTCAACCACAATATATTAATTAATATATACACCTCCACACACACATTAACACACATCAGCTCAGCCACAATATATTAATTAATATATACACCTCCACACACACATTAACACACATCAGCTCAGCCACAATATATTAATTAATATATACACCTCCACACACACATTAACACACATCAGCTCAGCCACAATATATTAATTAATATATACACCTCCACACACACACATTAACACACATCAGCTCAGCCACAATATATAAATTAATATATACACCTCCACACACACATTAACACACATCAGCTCAACCACAATATATTAATTAATATATACACCTCCACACACACATTAACACACATCAGCTCAACCACAATATATTAATTAATATATACACCTCCACACACACATTAACACACATCAGCTCAGCCACAATATATTAATTAATATATACACCTCCACACACACATTAACACACATCAGCTCAGCCACAATATATTAATTAATATATACACCTCCACACACACATTAACACACATCAGCTCAGCCACAATATATTAATTAATATATACACCTCCAAACACACACTAACACACATCAGCTCAGCCACAATATATTAATTAATATATACACCCCCACACACACATTAACACACATCAGCTCAGCCACAATGTATTAATTAATATATACACCTCCACACACACACATTAACACACATCAGCTCAGCCACAATGTATTAATTAATATATACACCTCCACACACACACATTAACACACATCAGCTCAGCCACAATGTATTAATTAATATATACACCTCCACACACACATTAACACACATCAGCTCAGCCACAATATATTAATTAATATATACACCTCCACACACACATTAACACACATCAGCTCAGCCACAATATATTAATTAATATATACACCTCCACACACACACACATTAACACACATCAGCTCAGCCACAATAAATTAATTAATATATACACCTCCACACACACATTAACACACATCAGCTCAGTCACAATATATTAATTAATATATACACCTCCACACACACATTAACACACATCAGCTCAGCCACAATATATTAATTAATATATACACCTCCACACACACATTAACACACATCAGCTCAGCCACAATATTAAATTAATATATACACCTCCACACACACATTAACACACATCAGCTCAGCCACAATATATTAATTAATATATACACCTCCACACACACACATTAACACACATCAGCTCAGTCACAATATATTAATTAATATATACACCTCCACACACAACCCGGTCTCACGAAAATACGTGACACTGTCACGTTATTTAATCTATTGAAACGTGATCAGGGACACGTTTTTTCAAATTTATCGTGTCAAAAAGCACAAATTTCAAACCCATGTAATTCAATTGGGAGGATTTTGTCGTGTCACTAAGCACGACTTCCAAACTAAGGTTCTGTCCGGGAGCGTTCTCCCTAATGTCCCTTAAGGAGCTCCGTACAGAACATTTAAAAATTGTCTGTGATAACTAACAATGTGACAGCTTTTGGCCACCCGTTTCTACTTTCACCTTTGATTCTGAGAAATTGTGACAATTCACGGATATATTAAATGCAGGTGCGCTGCTCTGTAGGCAAACTGCGAAGGAAAAAAGGGTAGCTGCTTCATCTGTTCTTTTTAGAATTGTATGTCTTGATGTTTTGATCTAGCCATAGATCTATTGTCTTGTTTTTGGCTATGTGAATGGAAGTCCGCGTTGATGCCTCGCAAGTCCAGTGTCGCGAGCGGACGTTGCCATGATATGTAGAAATCATACCGTATTTAATTAATATTGATGTGTAGGGGTTGATTATAACTCGTGAATAATATTGTTTATACCACAGTCTGGGGGAACCAGACCACCCAAACATACAGTCACTAGGGGACACCACCCAAACATACAGTCACTAGGAGACACCACCCAAACATACAGTCACTAGGGGACACCACCCAAACATACAGTCACTAGGAGACACCACCCAAACATACAGTCACTAGGGGACACCACCCAAACATACAGTCACTAGGAGACACCACCCAAACATACAGTCACTAGGAGACACCACCCAAACATACAGTCACCAGGAGACACCACCCAAACATACAGTCACTAGGAGACACCACCCAAACATAGAGTCACCAGGAGACACCACCCAAACATACTTCAGAACCAGGAAGTGATATCAGATATCATTCTGAGAAAACATTCTTTTTTTCAAGTAATCACTTTCTTTTTTATATTCTTTAGACTCCCTTTATAATGGTTTTTATCAGACTGGTTTATAAAGTGTTGTTCTTTGTCTCCATAAAGAGAGAAGTGCCTCCAAGTGACTCTGGTTTGGGTTTAACGCTTAACTTTTGCTTCGTGAACGAGACTTCCTGTTCTCCCCCACGAGCTAGCGCAGTGGTTCTGCTTTCCTAGATGATGATGACGCACACACACACACACACACACACACACACACACACACACACACACACACACACACACACACACACACACACACACACACACAGACGGAGAGAGAGAGAGAGAGAGAGAGAGAGAGAGAGTGAGAGAGAGAGAGAGAGAGAGAGGGAGAGGGAGGGAGAGAGAGAGAGAGAGAGAAAGAGAAAGAGAGAGAGAGAGAGAGAGAGAGAGAGAGAGAGGGAGAGGGGTTGCAGGCAACCTGTTCATTGGGTGAAAGAGTTGATATACACACACACACACACACACACACACACACACACACACACACACACACACAGTGTTGCTGGTGAGTAGTGCCAGCACTGCGGTGAACTTCCATTGAACCGTCCAATCAAAGCGCTCCCACCGCCACCGCCATTAAGCCATATATATATATATATATATATATATGTATATATGTATATATTGTGGCAACCCGGCCCAGGCCAATTAAAGATATTCAGAACACCTGAGGAACAAGTGGAGAAGCAGGGCTTAAATAGCCCGCTTCTCCACTCATTCGGGGCTCACCCAGCCCTGGAACTCCAGCAAGGAGAGACCGGTCCTCGTGGGTGACGGGTTTCCACCCACGAAGAAGGGGACCGTTGATTCCTCCCGAGGTTTAAGTTATTTGTGTTAGGAGAGACTTTATGTTCGGTAATAAACCTGCCTTTTTTGGCTTTTGCGCAACGCAATTGTGTCCTGTTTGGGAGGAGTTGGTGCGCTCAACGTGGCGGGTTGCCACATATGGTGGAGAATGCAGGCAACTCGACCGAGCTACGGGCCATTTTGGGTGGGAGCGCCCACCTCAAGCCACCCCCAAACCGGAGCCGACGCAGCCGGGGCCGACGCAGCCGGAGCCGACGCAGCAGAGACGACGCCGCCAGAGACGATGCCGCCAGAGACGACACCCCGCCAGAGACGACGCCGCCAGAGACGACGCAGCCCGAGACGAGGCTGCGGGAGACGAGGCCGCGGGAGACGAGGCCGCGGGAGACGAGGCTGCGGGAGACTAGGCCGCGAAACGAGCCACGCCGGCAGCAGAAGCAGCCATGCTGCGCGCCGGACCGCTGCCACCTCCGAAAGGCCACCCGGGGCTTCAGCAAAGGGTGGAGGAGTGTGGCAACCCGGCCCAGGCCAATTAAAGATATTCAGAACACCTGAGGAACAAGTGGAGAAGCAGGGCTTAAATAGCCCGCTTCTCCACTCATTCGGGGCTCACCCAGCCCTGGAACTCCAGCAAGGAGAGACCGGTCCTCGTGGGTGACGGGTTTCCACCCACGAAGAAGGGGACCGTTGATTCCTCCCGAGGTTTAAGTTATTTGTGTTAGGAGAGACTTTATGTTCGGTAATAAACCTGCCTTTTTTGGCTTTTGCGCAACGCAATTGTGTCCTGTTTGGGAGGAGTTGGTGCGCTCAACGTGGCGGGTTGCCACTATATATATATATATATATATATATATATATATATCTGATATGTATATATCTATCTATATCTGATATGTATATATATATACATATCTGATATGTGTATATATATATACATATCAGAATCAGAAATACTTTATTGATCCCCGGGGGGAAATTGTTGTTCTAGGTGCTCCATACAATATAAATATAAATACCCTACAAGCTAACCCTACAAGCATAGAAGATAAGATAAGATTATGAATAAATAAATAAGTAAAATACAATAAATAAAATACAATAAAAATAAAATAAAAGTAAGAAGTTGACATCTCTTAGTTGAGATATATATATATATATATATATATAAAGATTCTTATTTTACTTGATTAAGGAGGATGATGGTGGACATTTGGGTCAAAGGTTGGGTGGGTAGATGTTTTGGTTTGGTGCCACCTTAATATTCGTACACTTAAAAAAGGGGATTAGGATCTGCATTATGAGTATTAGCTGAGCTCATAGACACATTGACATTGTACACATTCAGCATTGATTATGCCATAACGATGTTATCCTTTCAACGCTTTAGTGTGTGTGTGTGTGTCTGTGTGTGTGTGTGTGTGTGTGTGTGTGTGTGTGTGTGTGTGTGTCAAGAGTACGGTTTAGTGTGTGTGTGTGTGTGTGTCAAGAGTAGGCTTTAGTGAGTTTGTGTGTGTGTGTGTGTGTGTGTCAAGAGTACGCTTTAGTGAGTGTGTGTGTGTGTGTGTGTGTGTGTGTGTGTGTGTGTGTGTGTGTGTGTGTCTTAAGAGTACGCTTTAGTGTGTGTGTGTGTGCGTGTGAGTGCATGTGTGTGTGTGTGTGTCAAGACTAGGCTTTAGAGTGAGTGAGTGATTGTGTGTCTGTGTTTGTGTGTGCATCTGTGTCTGTTCAAGCATTTGTGTGTGTGTTTGTGTGTGCAAACATGTTGCAGTGTGTGTGTGTGCACAGACCTGAGCTGCCCCCCGGGACCCTCTCCAGGT
This sequence comes from Gadus macrocephalus, assembly GCF_031168955.1. NCBI lineage: Eukaryota > Metazoa > Chordata > Actinopteri > Gadiformes > Gadidae > Gadus > Gadus macrocephalus. The sequence continues at coordinate 19,156,905 of NC_082402.1, forward strand.
GGTGGGGGTTCCGGGGGATGCCGTCCAGGTGGTGGTGGGACTCGGACCACATGCAGAGCTCGCTGGTGTTGGGGCCCCCAGGGGGACGGCCACCGCCACCCCCCCGCGCCGGGACCCCAGCCCCGTGGTCTGGGGGGGGGGGACCAACCAAGGATCTGTGAGGGGCTGACGTCGACGCAGCCCAAGAGGGTCTACGGACCCCTCACGTCCTCGCGGACCCTCCTTGCGTCCACAGCAAGGGCCTGACGCGCGCCTCCCCAATACGTTAACCCTCCGTCGAGGTGACGCAGCAGCGAGGGCTGTGATTGGTCCACTCACTAAAAGCCGCCGCAGAACCATGCAGGTTCACGACTGCCTGGAAGCGTCTGCGGGTTCATCGTTGCGTCGATGTGGAACCATAATCAGCCCTTTAGCCGGTGGCTAATAAGCAATAGCATTGACCCCTCTCATGTAGGGGGCGGACGCAGAGACACTCAAAGCCCCGTACCCTGCAGGGCGAAGCACTCCTGGACGGAGAAGGGCACCCCCAGGAGGGGGGGGGGTCGGCCAGGACCTCCTCCCCTCCGGTCTCCTCCTCCATCATGTGACCACAGCCACAGCCCGACGAATTACAGTTTGCAATTCGTAAAACACAGAGAAAGAGAGAGATTTGATTTAGATTTTTCAAAAACACTTTTTTTTTTACAATCAACTGAGAGTACAATACATCAGGAAATGTGCTATTTGTTCAGTCTTTAAAAATTGTTGGTTTATCCAACAAAATCCTTTGCAAAGTGCAACTCATCATTTTCAACAAAGCAAATAATATTATTGTAACACCGGCGCTGTTTAAAAGCATCTACATCCCCAAACGCCTTATAAAACGTATACTCCAGCCAGACTCTGGCTCTGACGTTACAGAGGAACACAGGAGGGGCCTCATGCCCTGCTCTGCCCTCCACCTTATTTCTCCGGCTGATGTACACGGCCATTTTCGCATCTCCTAAGAGATAATTTACTAGCTGCCACTTAAAATATTACTTTTTTATTATCCAGCACCAAAGATAAAAACTTTTTCAGAAAAACACATTCAACAGACTAAAAACCAAAGTTAAAAGAGAGAAAAAAACAGTGAGTCTCGGGCACTCAGTAAAAATATGGAAAACTGTCTCCCGTAGGCCACAGAACGGACATGTGTTTGAAACAGCAGTATTTAAAACCGAGATAAAAGTATTTGAGGCGATGGCACCATGTAGTACCCTCCACTGGAGGTGGAGGGTACCCCCCCCCAAAACCATCCCCCCAAACCAAAACCCAGGGAGGAAGTCCAAGAATAATCTCGGAAAAACATTTGTTGTTCTATTAATAATTTTTCTTAAGGCACTTATGGAAGCATTATTAACTAATACAACGAGAAATCATCGGCTAAACACACGAGAACATTCAGTTGGATCCAATGAGTTGTTTATTGCAATTATGCTTCATTAACAAATAAGACAGAAAAATAGTCCCTTACATGTACACAATAAACTAAACTAAGGACTAAAACAATAGAAGCAGCAGACTTTACAAATCATCAACAGGTGAGCACGTATCTTTGATAACTGAACATGTTCTGCGACCGCTTGGTTCCCAACAGAACACAAAAAATCAAGATTCAGTTTAAAGTCATTTACAACATGCCACATTATCCCATAGACATCTTGGTTATTATGAATACAAAATAACATCTGCTTTAAATCAGGTCGCAAATCAGGATTATGACAAAAATGATGATATAAGAGCCCTTAAGACTTAAACTGAAGTCTGAAAATATACAAAGATTTACCATCAATAGGTATTTTATACACATTTCAAATAATAAATGTGCTTATCTAACTATGGGAGATCTTAAAAGCCTTTTCATGGTTTATCATGCTATACTTTAAAGAAGAGAGAGAGAGGGAGAGGGAGAGAGAGAGGGAGAGGGAGAGGGAGAGGGAGGGGGAGAGAGAGGGAGAGGGAGAGGGAGGGGGAGAGAGAGGGAGGGGGAGAGAGAGGGAGGGGGAGAGAGAGAGAGAGAGAGAGAGGGAGGGGGAGAGAGAGAGAGAGAGAGAGAGAGAGAGAGAGAGAGAGAGAGGGAGAGACAGACTTTTTTATGTGTGTGTGAACGTGTGTGTGTGTGTGTGTTCGTTTGTGTGCGCGGCGGGACGGAGGGGGCTGCACTTTTTCTTTTTACTACACTTAGTCTGCCCCCCCCCCCCCCACAGAGGCCCCACAGAGGCCCCGCAGAGTGTGAGTGTGTGTGTGTGTGTGTGTGTGTGTGTGTGTGTGTGTGTGTGTGTGTTGTGGCAACCCCGATCCAACGGAGGAGTTCGAGCCCCGCCAGCGCCCTCTCCGCGGGCAGGTAGTCAGGGGGAGATATGTGCCGCTCGGCGCAGCGATGCGGGAGGGAGCATCGAGCGCACCCGCGCAATCACGGAGATGCGGAGCACCCGGCGGAGCAAGACAGCGGAGGGGACTTAACGGCCGCGTGGACACCAGTCAGGGGAACGCGACCGAACGGGAAAGACGCAGTGGGTGGAGATTACCCGAACCCCCGCTAATGCCAATACGCTTCCCCCCAGGACTAAGCCGCCGAAGACGCCGGGGATCGAGACCCCGCCCCCCGCAGCAGGACCAGACCCGGCGCGGTGTCCTTTATTCCCAGACCAGGAAGAACCTGAGTTCACTCCTTTGTTCCTTTTTTTGCATGAGTGGTTAACCGAAATAAACGAACGTTAACCTACGCCTTGTTTGGTCCATCTCCCCTGGAAACCTCAGCCGCCGACGATCGGGGTTGCCACAGTGGTGGAGAATGCGGGCAACGCGATCCTACGGCAGACCCTAGAGGACCATGAGTCAACCCGGAGTCCCGGCCGCAACGCGGGAGGAGGAGATCGAGGTGTTGCGGCGATGCATGGCCCGGATGGCTGAGCAGCTCGCACGGGAGCCGTCTCACGCCGCCCCCACGAAGCGGCTCACCAAACTGGGACCGGACGATGACGTTGAGGCATACCTTGAGATTTTTGAGCGGACCGCGGCCCGTGAGAGGTGGCCAGCGGACCAGTGGGGCTACATACTGGCGCCTTTCCTGTCCGGGGACGCTCAACGCGCCTACCGCGACCTCAGCACGGCCCAGGCGGCGCACTACCCCACGCTCAAGCGGGCCATCCTCGCCCACTACGGCCACAGCCTCCCAGCCCAGGCGCAGCGGTTCCACGACTGGGTGTACGACCCCCTGGGCTCGGTGAGGAGCCAGGTATCACAACTCGTCCGCCTGGCGGAGCGGTGGCTCGTCGAGGGGGAGGGTCCCCCGCACCTGGACCGGCTGGTGATCGACCGCTGCATCCGAGCCCTGCCCACCGGGGCCAAACGCTGGGCCTCCGGAAACCAACCCAGGACGGTGAACGACCTCGTGGAGTTACTGGAGAACCACCAGGTCACCCAGCGGCTGTGCGGCGGGGTGACCCCGGCCCCGGGGGGGGCGGGGGAGACGCGGACCGAGCGGCGCGGACGGACGCCGGAGAGCCAGCGCACCCAGGCACCGCCCACCCGCGCACCCGCCTACCCGAACCAGACCATCGCGGACCACCGAGGGCCCGCCCCTCCGACCCAGAGAGAGGAGTGGAGGTGCTACACGTGCGGCCAAACGGGCCACCTGGCTCGCCATTGTCCCGGAGCCGGAGACGTATCCATGCCCACGGCCAGTCCGTCCGACAGGAGAGGGGGGGCCTGCCTCCGCACCACCTGCTGGTCCCACGAGAGGACCGACACCCCCAGCCTACCGGTCCGCGTGGGGAGGCACGACACCCACGCCCTGCTCGACTCCGGGAGCGTGGTTACGCTGGTCCGACCCGACCTGGCGGACGGGGCCCCCGGGGGGAGGATCGACGTCGGCTGTATCCACGGGCAGACCGAGTCCTACAGCACGAGGCAGATCACAGTCCGGACCCCGAAGGGCACCTTCACGGTTCGGGCCGGGCTGGTCCCAAACCTCCCGATGCCCCTCTTAATCGGGCGGGACTGCCCGATCTTCGCCCAACTGCTAGGGGCCGAGCTTCAGGCACCCCGACGCCGACCCCCTCGGACCCGACCCCGCCGGCTGCGTAGCCGGCCCGCCTATATGGCCTCCCACCCGACGCCTTCCCGGTCCGACTCGAACGAGTCCCCCGACAGGGCCCCGAGAGAGGCGGCACGACATGCCCCCGCCTCGTCCACGGTGTCCCTTCCCCCGGGGACCCCGGACACGTTGACGGGCTCCGAGCAGGCCCCTCCGCCAGACGAGGAGGAGTCTCCGCCCCTCATAGACTTCACCGACTACCCCCTGGCCGACGGGGGAGGACCCGACAAGGGAGGACAGTTCGCCACCGCCCAGCTGGAGGACGACGCCCTCCGCCACGCCTGGGGACACGTCCAGGTCCACGAGGGCCTCTCGCGGGACTCGGTGAGTGACAGGCGGTACCCACACTTCAGCACAAGGGGGGGGTTACTATACCGGGTGGTACAGAGAGGGGGTAAGGAGGTAGAACAGCTGGTCGTTCCAAGGCCGTACGTAAGCAAGGTCCTCTACATGGCCCATACACACCTATTGGGGGCTCACCTGGGGGTGGACAAGACGAGGGACAGAATCCTGGACCGATTTTTCTGGCCGGGGGTAAAACGGAACGTAGAGGACTACTGCCGGGCGTGCCCCGAGTGCCAACACACCGCCCCGAGGCCCACGGTCCGGAACCCCCTCATACCGATGCCGCTGATAGAGGTCCCGTTCGACCGGCTGGGGCTAGACATCGTAGGTCCCCTCCCCAAGACTAGTCGAGGTCACCGCTATGTCCTAGTTATGGTGGACTACGCCACGCGGTACCCAGAGGCAGTTCCTCTACGGGCCGCCACCGCCAAGGCAGTGGCGAGGGAGCTAATGGTCTTATTCAGCCGGGTGGGGATCGTCCGGGAGATCCTGACGGATCAGGGGTCCTGTTTTATGTCCCGGGTGTTGAAAGGCCTCACCAGTCTGTTACAGATCCGCCACCTCCGGACCTCCGTCTACCATCCCCAAACCGATGGGTTGGTGGAGAGGTTTAACAAAACCCTGAAGTCCATGTTAAAGAAGGTCATGGAAGCCGATGGGAAGAACTGGGACCAGCTGCTTCCGCATGTCCTATTCGCCGTTCGAGAGGTGCCCCAGGCCTCCACGGGATTCTCGCCGTTCGAGCTCCTCTACGGCCGGCGACCAAGAGGGCTGCTCGACATCGCCCGGGACGCCTGGGAGAGCCAACCATCACCCCACCGCACCGTTGTCGAGCATGTGGAGCAGATGCGCGGCCGGATGGCGCAGATCTGGCCCGTGGTCCGGGAACACCTCGGTCGGGCCCAGCAAGCCCAAGCCCGGGTGTACAACCGAGGGGCCAAGCTCCGCACCTTCAACCCGGGGGACCAGGTGCTGGTCCTCGTCCCGACCGCTGAGTGTAAGTTCCTGGCCAAATGGCAAGGCCCCTACGACGTCATCGACCGCGTCGGCGAAGTCAACTACCGGGTGCGGCAACCGGGGAGGCGCAAGACCACCCAGGTCTACCACATCAACCTGCTGAAGCAGTGGCACCCACCAACAGCCCTGCGGGATCCAGCCCTCCTGTCCCTATCCGCCCAACTACCCCTGCCCGAGGTACCAGTGGGGGACCAGCTGAGCCCCAGCCAGTCCCAGGACCTGAAGGAAGTGGTCCTCCAGCACCTCGATGTCTTCTCGGAGCGGCCCGGAAGGACCGCGACCGTCAGCCATGACATCAAGACGGAACCGGGAGTCAGAGTCCGACTCCGGCCCTACCGCATTCCGGAGGCACGGCGGGCCGCCATCCGAGCGGAAGTCACCAGCATGCTGCAGATGGGGATCATCGAGGAGTCCCACAGCGCCTGGTCCAGCCCGGTGG